>NC_053488.1:53763206-53910706 GCF_015227805.2 Hirundo rustica
CTCTCATTATTTAAATAAAGTTTTATCCCGATCGTCTCTGGCACCCTGTTGTACCTTATTCCAAGCGGGAAAATGACGCCGGCTGTATCTGACGACGGGGCGCGGGGAGGGCGGCGGCGCGGCGGCGCGGGCTGCCGGCGGCGCGGCTGTGCCGAGCCTGGCCGCTGGATGTCGCTGCAGGACCGGGGACGCGGCGGAGCGGAGCGAGCCTCGAGCATCGTGCCCAGGGTCCCCGCCTCCGCAGCGAGACGCAGCCGGAACGGGTCTGATGCCGGCGCTGCCTGCAAATAACGGGGAGGTGCAGTGTTATCTCTCTTGGAATTGACGAATTCCAGGACGTGGAAAATGCAACAAAACCTGCCTTGCTGTAGAAAGAATCTTTGCGCTTACAATTGTAAGATACTGGGGTTTAGGTCCCGAAGTCTTTTACAGAGCTTGATCAGGTAAAGTCAAAACTACACATTATGGGATACTCGTGTAATTATTTACTATCATGTTTAATACAGTCAAATAGAAGACTTGGGGCTTTGTTAATTTTAAAATTTAATCTACTTTGTTTCCCAAAAGTAAAACTATCTGATCTCAGGCAATTTATTTATTTCTTATTTTTATGTATATTCTCCGCCTTTCACTTCCCATGCCTTCACATACCTTTCCTCTATATACATCCCATCATCAAAACTCATTTTCATTCATTGTTTATGAACATTTTCTGTATTTTTGTAAAAAGACCTCTTTTCTACTTTTCTTCCTAGCTCTTTGCTTTTCTTCCTTTATGTTTTGTTTCTACATACGACCTTTACACTTTGGTTTCTTTCTCATATTCTCTTTACTGTCGTGTTCCTCCACACTCCGCTATATTAAACATTTTACTCTGCCCACCTTTTCTGCATATTTCTTCCAACTACCATCTCCCTTTCTCTTCCTCCCACTTTGCTTTTCCTTTCCTGTGATGTTCCCTTTGAATGTCATATTTTCTCGTTATTTTTTCCTTATCTGTTTTGTTCCTTTCTTCTTCTGTCCTGATCAGCTGAATTCTCCCCATCCTTACTATAAATCTCTGATGAAGCACACTTTTTTGACTCTTTTTTTTCTCATCAGTTCAGGATCTAGTAGTAAAAGACAAACAAAGACAGAACACTTCCTGGCCAACATTTCTGCCACTGCACTCAGATTTGACGTTGTCTGCAGAGTTGTGGTTTCTAGTAAAATAATGTCTTATGACCGAGACTGTGAACTCAGTCTTCCTGGCTAATTAGCTTGCTTTATAAGTCAATTCCATTTTTCTCTCAAAATCTTAATTATTCTTAATTGATACTATGGAGTCTATACAGGAACATACATCACGTATGCACAAATATTTCATTCACTTTAAGTGGCTGAAACTGAAAAATACGTAAGTAATAGAGTGAACATGTGAAACACAGGTGATAAGCACAGAGACACCTGGTTCTAAGTGAAAAAAAAATTCTTTCAAAGGTTTCATACCACTCATGCAGAACTGATTGCTCAGTTCTGAGTCTCGTTTGAGGCATGTAAAGTATCTTCAAAATACCTAAGCTTTGAAGCATGAAATGTCAAACTCAAATGGAAATTAACTGTGTGAGTAAATAAAACCTTGACTTTACAGACCCTTAAATATACAATGAATTTTTACCCTTGCTAACATATTTTTATGCTGGGAGGACTAGCTAGTTTTCTTTCAAGCTGATTAACCATTGTTAAAAACACTAGTCTAAATTAATACAAAATATTTCCAATATCTACCTAGCATGGATTTTACTGTTTCTTATCACATCCAATAGAGAAAGCTCAAGCCTTAAAAAAAAGCACATTTCTAACTGCACCAATCCTTTGGCCAAATTTCCCTACAACCTATGCTGTTTTCTTTTTAGTCTATAATTGCTACAGTACCACTAATATTTACTTATTTATAACTTCACATAATATTTGGACAAAATAATCTATATTTCTTTATAATAAATATTGTTCATATTTTATGATTATGGACAAATTAATAAAATTTTAATTTCAGCTATTTTTTTTCTTTATTAATTGAGATTGCTGATTAGCCTCTAGCATGAGGCATGGGCTTTGCACACCGCCCCCGCCCCCCCCCCCCCCCCCCCCCCCCGACAACCGATCAGATAAGGAAAGACAATGCATACAAATAATTCAGCTGTGCTCTTAGAGTGAATGAGTGAGTTGCAACACATAATGATAGAGCTCCATTCGCGTCCTGTTTGAAGACTTAATGGGTGCCATACCTCTTGATAAAAAGCATTGCAGCTATTCAGCTACTTGTTATTCATGTAAATGTTTTTTTTATCTCAAAGGAGAAGTGTTTTTGGCATTGCCAGAGTGGGTCAGAAGAGCCTTTGTTTCGGTCGAGATACTGGACCACCAGAAACTAGAAACTAGAATCAGCTGTATCAGGGTACAAACTGCAGCAGGGAATAAAATGCCCTCTCAGGCCAAAATAGTGTTAAGCTTCTGCCAGGAAACTCAAGGCTTTCTTTCCATCCAGCACTCTTTCCCTCGATGTTTGTTGCAGTAGCTCTTTATATTCTTATAAACCACTTAAATGTCAACTTTTATAAACCATTGAAATAATAACTTTTTGAATCCTGATAACATCTCAAGTGACTATTCAAGCAGCTGGAGTTTCTGGGTGGGTTGTTCTTGGTGTTCAGCGATACTGCTATGACAGGCATCCTATCATTGAACTGTGTTTTTGGGCACTGTAGCAACAACCCAATATTAAGCAGTGCTGCATGGCAAATAGTATATGTGCTCAGCTGAATGAAAAATGACATTGAGGTTCCATATTTTAAACTGTTTCTGATTAGTGCAGCGTTGTCACCCAAAGAGTCCCAAAGGCAGAATCACCAGTGAAGTAAATCTGTCTTAATGAATATATTGCAGGTAGACCACCTGCAAATTTGGATTGCACTGGAAGCATAGTATTTGATGTACTAGATCATAAAATGCTGTGAGACTGTGCAGGGGGATGGTATATTTGCAGTTGCTGTCCTCTCTCTTTGCTCAGCAGGCTGCTAGCCACATGTAATTAAAGCAAATAAACTCAACTTTCTCTGGAGTTGTTTTGGGCATGTTTGTTGTTGCTAAAGTAATATGGTGTGCTTTGGCAGGACTCAAGAGAGAAACCAAGTGGGATAGGGCAAGATATAAGTTGATGCCTAGCTCAGGACACATTGCTGTTTAACCACAAGGTAAATTCAGAAAAAGGTTAAAAGAATATGCCAATACCACCCTAGCTGAAAATCGTCCCATTTTCCAATTTTTCTTCCTCTTTTCCCTACTCTCTTTCTTCTCCCTTCCTTCTCTCGTTCTTGCTCCAGGTCCCCACCCCAGCCTGCAGCTGGTAATAGTTTACGGGGCGCGTTGCTGTGTTAATACATTGTTAAGGCTGTCTCAGCTGCTGGGTCTCTGAGAGGTCAGTGTCAGGACTGTTTTACTGTGAACCTTTGATATGCAGGGTAAAGCCGGGGACAGGTAGAGTTTCCCCCCTCTCACACCGCAGGGAGCTGAGCTGCTGAAGGCACCCCCTCCCACAGTGTTGCACTGCTGGCAGTGTAGGCAATAAAAAATAATATGTTTCTGATCAAAAGTAATTAGGACTTATAGAAGCATGTATATTAGTGGACTAGACATCACATCATGGACATTGCCTGGTGCCTAAGTTCGGCTTGGTAAAGCTGCAGGTGTTAAAGAGCTGTGGAATGCTGTTGTTTGTGCAATACAAGCAAGTAGCAAAAACAATTCTGCAGCTCATAAAGTGAAAATAGGAGCAGACAATTAAAAATACAAAATGTTATTATAATTGAACTTCTGTCACTGGTGTCTGAGCCTGCTGGGCTTCTAGCACAGCAGAGAGTATTACATGTAAGACAATATCTGGATTTGAAAAGGCAGAATTGCGATGTCACTTCTCAGTTTAAAAAAATGTGTATTTTCTGGTAGAATTTTTTGAAAATATATATATTACACAGACAATGAGAAAGAAAGGAAACTAAAATCCAGTTTAGAAATCAAATACAGAAAGAAAAATCCGCTTTGTCTTTGTAGTATTTCTAGCACAGTAGGGGAAGAAAAAGTTACCCAAACCACAGAATCTTTGTCTTTTCTTTTCTTTTCTTTTCTTTTCTTTTCTTTTCTTTTCTTTTCTTTTCTTTTCTTTTCTTTTCTTTTCTTTTTCTTTTTTTCTTTTCTTTTCTTTTTCTTTCTTTTCTCTTTTCTTTTTTTCTTTTCTTTTCTTTTCTTTTCTTTTCTTTTCTTTTCTTTTCTTTTCTTTTCTTTTCTTTTCTTTTCTTTTCTTTTCTTTTCTTTTCTTTTCTTTTCTTTTCTTTCTTTCTTGTTCAGCGGTCATTTTTTGCACTCAGTTGCAAGGTTAATCATAGGCCAAGCATATTTATGGTTTTGTAATTTGCAGCTTTATTTACTGGCTCTGTCTACATAAAGATCTGTTTATTCCATAATACATAATTAATGAAAATTACTTCTCACTGGTTATTTATTAATTTGGAATGCATGAGAGCCAGTGTAACATTCATGTAATGTTCGGTGTATACATGCATATCCTGACAGCTAGGATTGCAATGAATACTCAGAACTAAAAAAGAAGATCCCTGAAACTCTTCTACTGAGTGTGTTTTTCTCTTGCAGGAATGGAAACGGGAATATAGCTTAGACACAGTTACACATTTTACAAATTTACATTAACTTTTTTTTTCTAACTTCATGTTCATTTATTGAAGTTGCTTTAATTTATCACTTGAGTGTCCCAGCTATACATATGATCTGCACATGAGAAATTAAAGGTGTAACTGACTTTAATAAGAACCTAATGTCATCCTTCCCTTTCTGCAAAATACACGTGAAATATAAGTTAAATTCAGTAGTAAATGTACACTAGTCACCTAGACCCTGTGAGGAAAAAGCAAATTCTGAGAGATAAGGCTGTCAGTGCTCTCTGAACCCAGCAGACATTCGCTCAAATGCTATGGAATCAAAAAATATTTTTCTTCTAGGGGTGGATAAACAAAATATGGAAATTTGCTGAACAGTGTGAGCATCCTCTGCACTGGGAAATCTCAGTCAGAAAGTGTTTGGTTACTGGAAACCTGCAAAGCATACATGCCAAAACAAGGTTACTGGAGATTTTCAAGTCTTATAAGTCTCATCAAAAATTAAGAGGGTAAAAATAATTATTTCTGTGGTACCAAAAGTCTAGAAATGACAGTAAATTCTGAAGCTTCCTATGAGACTGTTTGGCGATAGAAAAGGGGGGTTAGGCAGAGATAGCCTCCTAGTTTTTCTCATTGTTCATGGAATTGTTAGCACAGAAAGAAAGGAAGAGAAATACAGATACCTCACAAGTACCTATATGACAGGTTACAGTAAAAATTGATGCTTTTCTTTGAAAGTCCATTCAAGCTGCAGTGTTGGTGCTGAACCTAGTTTTCTGTAAACACACACATTTTCTACATCTTTATTTTAAAGGAAAGCATAAAACAAATCTGTAAAAAAGGCATGCATTACATTTGCAGTGGGTCAAATACCTGCTGCAGGTGAATGTGCAAATCATTTTCATTCAGAAGCCTTTTTAGTTATTTGACTATTTACTCATGCTTTGGTATAATTGATAGGTGCAAACTTGGCTCATGACTGTACAATTACATTTTTGCAAAACCGTCTTCTGTCTCTCCCTCTTCTGTGGTTTAGAAGTTACTGATTGATGTTATTTCTATTTACAGTTCAAAAATACAGGTTTTTCTCTTATTCTGCTTTAGAAGATATATATCAGAGCAGTGACAAAATACTTTCCTGTGCTCTTGGTCTAATTCTAGTGGGTGTTTGTTTGTTTGTTTGTTTGTTTGTTTTTCTATCCCCAGCAATCTTCCACATCCTTTTCTTGTCAATTCCTCTTCATCTATTGCTCCTATTGCATGAACGTGACCTCATCCAGGGCTATTTTGAACAGTATGTGGTCCCTCCCTTGCCTATTATCTCTATATCAGTGATGATACTGGAGGGAATGAGTGGGAGTAACTTAGAGAACGAGAGAAAAGGAATAGCAAAGCACCATAGCATTTTTTAAGACTGGAATTTTAGACAGAAAAAAATGGGCAAAGTGACAGTCATAATGACCCTTTTATATTTTTAAAGAAAAATGTCAGCTAACAGCAGCTAGAAAGGTAATGCAGAAAGGAGATGATGAGGGATAAAACTGATTAAGGCCTGAATAAACTAAAATAAAAGTTCCTCCTGCCGAAAAAAATCATCCTTCCAAACCATCCCAGTCCATCAGCAGAGAAGACAGAACTACAGATAACCCCAGTAATAACATCTGTTCAGGATGGATGTCAAAGAATATTAACTGGAGGAGCTATGAATGCTAAAATAGCTGTGTTCTGCTGGAGATATGTCAACAAATGATAATGTGGCAGTCTTTTCAAGTATTAATATTCTTCAGGCACTAAGCCATCCTTGTCTTTTATATCAGGTCTGGTGTCTAAGATGTTGTATCTTCCAAGACAAGACTGCATTAAGTAGATAGTGTGTGTGTGGCCAGAGAGGTCAAATTATCACTTTCTATGCCTTCTCATCAGCTTACTTTTGGCCCTTGAATCTGCCAATTAACTAACTTTGCATCTCAGAAATTACTAGTTTTATGTTAATTTACTCAGTTAAACAGGAAATTTTTAACACAGTTTGAGCTCAGTGTTTTGGTTACACACTAGAACAATGACATGGATGCAATGTATTTTCTAATCATGAGTAGAGGAAATGGGTGCTGTTTTACTTTTTTAGTAGCCTGAAATTTTTGCTGGAATAATTTTGAACTGCTACTACAATTTGCTTCCTCAGGAACTCACACAATTGTGCAAAAAAAGTTGTCGTGGTCTCAGACAATGCTAGAAAATTTTGAAAAATTATTCTGAACACAAATAAAGTGTGTGAGGTAGAACTACTTTTTAAGCAAAAAACTGGGAATTGTATGCTTGACTTCTGATTCACTTTCTTTTCCGTTTAAAAGGTTTTTTTTAAATATTAGACAAAAAGTTATCAAGCCTAGAATGCTGTAGAAAGGCGAATGTGTACTGACAAGAGTTAACAGACACCATAATTCCTGTCCTGTGGAAATTAAAAATAGTACCATTCAGAACTGCAACAAAAATGACATTTTGAAATTTTCCATGTAATGAAAATTCTGACATTTTGCTTAGAGAAGGTCAGAGTGACATTTCATTGTGAAATACTGAGAGTGTTTCTGGGGCTTCTTGGGTCATTTCTAATCACCTGCCAGGTAGAAACTCAAGGATTTGGGGGTCTTTTTTAGAGGAATGTTCCTGGAGTGCTGGGGGGCAAACAGATAGGAGGCATGGTCCCTGGAACAGCCTGCCTAATGGGTGGCCACTAAGCCAGATGAAGGGGATGGCAGAGTGTCAGACAGAGCATTCTGACTTTTATTAAGCTTTAAGAATAACCAAAATGTTCTCACCCAACATTCTAGTAAATTAGGAGTTTAGAAAATCAGGCAAAAATACTAGAACTAACTTAGATTTGCAAGGTGTTTTGTACTCTGTGAGTAAACTATCTTCTAAACTAGCTTAAGTACCTTTTTCTTTCTCATGTCCTGAACATTTTAAACTTATCAAAACATGAGTACTTTTTCAATGCAGGGAAGTATGGGCGCCTTTTTTAAAAAAATATTTTGTTTTATTTTATTTTATTTTATTTTATTTTATTTTATTTTCATTTATTTTATTTTATTTTATTTTATTTTATTTTATTTTATTTTATTTTATTTTATTTTATTTTATTTTAAACTTTGGGATGATTTTACATTCTCTGGCTGAATTCAGTTCTCTTGTGCCCTGTGTGGTTATTGTCAGACAACCTTTTAGGGATTTTGGTTAGTTGGTTGATTCGTTGGTTGGCTGGTTGACTTTTGGGGAGTAGTTTTTTTGTTGTTTGTTTGTGGTTTTGTTTGTTTGGTTGGTTGTTTTTGTTTGTTTGTTTGTTTGTTTGTTTTTCCTAGGTGTGTCAGTATATGTGGGATAATTCCAGTGGTTTAACAGACTGTCTTTCCATCTGCTTTCTTGAAGCTGTGCAGTCTGAATTAGTTCTGCCATTTGGATAGGAATAAGATCGTCTGATGGAATAGAATATTTTTATGTAAACAATGACTAATGCATTATATGAATGGGAGACAGAGATGTCAATGAAAATCTAGTCGCCCCCTTTGGTCACAGAAATCTTTCCCTGACTAGTGCAACTAAACCTTTTTCCCATGCACACAATGGAAGCTATAAGGGTACATGCACTACAATCACCTATACTGGATCTATACAGGTAACACCCAGAAGCAATGCCAGAGTTCCATCCTCCAAAGTGGGAGAATTTTCCATCCTCTCCAGTACCCTGATGTCAAATCCACGATGCTGAAATACAGTAAGATTCAGTTGTGATATGAGGCAGAATACTTCTGTCTCTCCTTTTCTGTAGCTTTCTCCTGCCTTTTTTTTAAGTCACAGCAAAGAAAACAAGCAGAATACCCAGGTTCTGCCCTCATCAGCAGTGCCAGGGAACTTCATGCCTGCATTTTTTGCATAGTGTTCTTACCCTTCCTTCCTGCCAGATAAGGAAACATGAATATATAAGACATACTTGACATCAAAAATTCTTGATCCCAGGGGTACTTGATTCTATTCTTCCTAATGCAGAAATATGCCTAACATTTTCAAGAACATTTTCAAATGACATTTTAGCCCATGAGTGGAGGTGAAATGTATGGAAATAAATACTATTCTTGGTTCAGACCCTCGGTAGTCCACCAGACTGATTTTAGTGTATCCAATTTAAACTATTGTACCACAGTTAAACTTCACCTGGAGGACCAGATATCTTTGTGAAAAAAAAGAATGCTTACATTCTCCAGCTTGCAAAATTTGTGGGGGTGAAATTAATATGAATAGATGTCTTCTGAATTATTTTGTTAAATAATATGCAGTCTAATACTGTCTCTTTCTCATTGTCTTACTTAACAGTTTCAAAATTCTTTGTTAACATATACAATATATACTATATAAAATTAGATTTACTGATGAGGAGAATATGGTTAATAGTTTAGCTTAATTACTCTTGTTTAGAATCTCATAATCTCTACTGGCCAAGTTTTACAAAAAGACCAAAATGATCTCATTTAAGTATTTGTTTTGCTTCTGTGAATATATAACTCAATGGAGATTTGCAGAATTTTACAGATTGAAAATTTACTCTTTTCTTGAAGAATAAACTTCAGGAGATTTTGGATCAAAGCAGCACAGAAATTTTAAGGAATTGCAAAAAGTTATGGAGCAAAAAAATTTGATTTCTTATCTTAAACAATCATCCTTGCTTAAATAAATTGAAGAGCAAGAATTGAAAATAAATCACAGAGTAAAAGTAAGATAGAGATAACTAAAGTATTAAGAGTGGAAAATGAGAGAGATACCAACCTCCACAACCTCCAGTTATGTCAAAACCATTATTTGTAATGGTCTTGCATATTCTCACAATGAAATAAATAGCCTTTACCCAGAGAATTCCAGGGGATCTCAGCTCATTACAAAAAACCAAAATGATTTTGCATGTATTTGTATGTTGCTTTCTACTTTATTTGTACATTACTTTCTACTTGGCACAAATGTAGGAGTACTTCTGGAGATGTAATACAGCAATTTATTCTTTTGCTACCCCACCTAAAAATGCACCAGGCTTTTCCAGAACAAAAAATAACAGTAAACAGTAAACAGATGAGAAACAAACCCATTGCCTTCTTTAGAGGAACGTCATTGATTAGCTTAAGGTACTTCTGAAGCAAGGTGATCATGCCCAAATGGTACCTCATCATGCCTTTGGGCTGGCTAGTCAAATAGAATAAAGTAAAACAAAGAAACAGAACAGTTTCCAGTATAAGAATTTGCTGTAGTGCATTATTTGGGTTTATGTTGTATTTCATTTTATATAGGGTTTTGTAATGGTTTCTTCTGTACCCCTGTTCCCTTGGAAAATATATCATGAGATTTGTCCCTGCTCCTTCTCCCCACCATTCTCCCACACTGGAATGTAATCCAACTCTGTCCCACTCCCACCTTATCCCTGATTGGGTAGTGGCTTGTCCCTGCCTCTAGCCCCTTCCCCTGGGTAAAAGCCACAGGACCGAGTGGAAATTGCTCTCTAGCTCTTGGGACTGGGACTTGGACAGGGATGGAGAATGGACTGGGCTCCAGGCCCTGTGAGGGCAGGACCACAGGAGAAAGACTGAATAAAGCCATGATTTCCCACTGGACCAAGAGCAGACTCTTTCTTTTTGCCATTGACGGACACTTGCTCTCTCTAAAGAAGAAGGTTTGCAGCCTCTGGGATGTTTTGGGACCCTGAAGGGAAAAATCCTTCTGGCTGTGATTTCTCTCTCAAACTAGCCAAGGCAAAAAAGGAGCAAGGACTCCGGAAGGGAGAGAGCCACCTCAAGAACTGACTTCTGGAACGGCATGCATGCATTCCCTTGTGCTTCCCAGGGTGAGGAGTTGCCTTTGGTAGCTAAAAGACCTCTGCACAGGCTGCTTTGATAGCACTGCTGATTTCAGTGAATTGGATCCAAAGAACCATCAGTTCCTGTTCAACTTCCTTGAGCTACAGAGACCTGTTGGGTAGTTCTGGTGGAGCACATTTGCTCTGTCAGATATGCTAAAGCTATTTAGAGCTACAAGGGAAATTACAGCTGGTGACTAGGAGAGGTTTGAAGGAAAAAAATGTCTGTTATTCAGATATGTAATTACTTCTGCCATTCTTGCACAGGGGGTGACTTTCTGACCAGGAACTGAAGCAGATGTTCCCAGTCCACTGACAGCAGGAGAATCACTGCCTTGCGAGGGTACCCAGTCTGCTTGAAGAGAATCTTCAGAACTGGCTGGCCTTGTGCTGAGCATCTGCCCCAAGAATCCTGAAACTTGGAAGCTGTAGTCTGCTTTTCACTTAGAAATTCAGTTAATCCTTCCTCCATCTTTGGTAAAGGAATAGTGTTATTATGTTTCACAGCATTCAAATAAACATGTAATGCCTTTAAAGTTTAGTAATCTCATTAGCTCATTTAGCCTCTGAGTCACGTGACAGTGTTGATGGAAGAAGAGGGAAGGGAATGCTGCAATTTCTCCCTGCGATTGTCATAATGTAAAAGTAGTACAGAATAGGTTAATAATTTCAAAGTTTTAGTAGGGTAGATCCTACAGTTTCAGGTTAATGGCTTTGAATGTGTGAAACAATAGACGGTGAATCATGGAGGTGTGCGTTGTGTGGTCAGATGGCTACCCAAAACCAGACACTCTTGGCATCCATTGTAGTACCTTGACAAAAACAAACAAAAAAAGGGAACGGGTAGATGTGCAACAGAACCCTTTTGACTTGCAATAAGACCTTAAAGAGATAAGGAGTTAAAAAATATAGAGGATAGCAGCCTAATATATTTTCCTCTGAGTGTTTTCTGCAAATAATCATTTTATATTACTCTCTTTGAATAAATAGCAATATGAAGAAATTACCAAAGATATTTGAAGTTAGTCCTACATTCTGGTGAAGAAATTTCATATTTGAGGACTGACTGGCTGTACTTGAAGTGCCTAGGGAAAGTAATCTGAAACAGTTTGCATATGTTGCTGCTGCTAATATACAGTAGCTATTACAAAAAGTTTTCTTCTTGGCAAAAAACCCCACAGGAATTGTTCACTTGGACAGTAGTGGATGCTAGAACTGCCATTTTAGCCTTGATTATTATTCTCATGGCAAGAGTCAATGTGAATATCTTCAGTGCTGAGACATCACTGGTGATGCAAAGGCTGCAAAGTCTTTAAATACATCTCTATGCCAGCTTAGAAAGGGTCAGATTTAGAAATAAGAACTTGACATAAATTCACAGAATGTGCTTCGTTGGAAGGAGACTTAGTAGGAATTAAAAAAAAAAGAAAAAAGTGGAAGAGGAGAAACTTTTCAAGAACTTCAAATTTCTGTCATTCAGACTTTTTGACAACAGCCTGGCTGGGCAGTGGATATGGGAAAGAAAATGTTTACTTTCATAGAGGAACTTGTTTCTTGCAGAGAATAGATTACATGATTCCTGGAATATTTGAATTATGGCATTTCAGCATCAGCCAAAGTATCTGAAATTGTTTTTAACATTAGAAAGACTTCTGCAGAAAAGCATAAAATTTGAAATGGTAAAAACTAGCTTTTTGCTTCCAAGATAAGAAGGTTCATGAAAAGCCTATATTATATATTTATTAGTAGAGAGTTCATAGATGAGTGGCCTAGCAGTTTACTTCACAGACACACATTGTTGACTTCATAACCTAATAGAAAGAAAACTGTTTCTGCCTACCTAGCCTGAAGTGGTTAGATTTACTAGAGAATGATGCATACCAGTCAAGGGCTATTTTCTACAAGCTTATGTGCCTCACGTAATCTATTTTTTTCCCCCAACCAAAGTCTAGTAACTTCAGCTTCTATGATTGCTGGGCTTTGTGTTCTACTTCTTTCCATAAATTAATTCTAAAACTCTTAAAATACAAGGTCCTGGCATGTAGTTTTCTTTCCAATTCTTGAATTAAGAATATTAGAAAATATAATCTGCAAAGATATTCTTCATTGCACTGGGTAAAGTAAATACTGGAGTAAATTATTTGATTTGTCATATATCCCTGTGTGAAAAAGCAGAAATATCCATGCTGCATTTTAGGGCTAGACCATCAGTTAGAATCAACAAGCATAGCTCTTGTGATTTTACATGATTTCAAATAACACAACTAGCAGTCCACAAAATAAAAAAAAAACAACCTTGGTTTTGTTGTAAATCTGTTCTACCATCCTGAAATAAAATAGTAGCTGCAGAGGGTAATGTGTTAATAGGGAGACAAAAGAAAGGCCTTTAAGTGAGTTTGCATGGTTACCTTAGGAGCTATCAAACACATCTGGACACTTTTTTTTTTTTTTTTTTTTTTTTTTTTTTTTTTTTTTTTTTTTTTTTTTTTTGAGTAGTATGAGTTTTCACTTTAATTGGACCTATTATTTGCAGACAAACGTTGTGTTAATGGAGGAAGGGAAAAAGATGTGATGCATACTTTCAGAAGGCGATAAGTATCCTGACAAAAGAAGGCATAGAAGGACAGGAGCATAATTAAGCTGGACTGACTAGGGAGGTCATGGTGGAATAACAAGTATCAAAGGATGCAAAAGCACAGAAGCGTTGGCATGGAGACTGGGAGGCGCTTTAGTATTAAATATAGTACATTTCAGATGGAAACATGGAATAGCAGCCTGATCACAAATACTGTTGGATTTTCAATAATTCACATTACCAAAACCCAAATGAAATCCTTGGTCTTTTGCTGTACTGAATCAATATTTTTTCCTACTAAATAAAAGTCTTTTATAACTTCATAGATTTTGAGGCTTGTAGTTAAGTTCTGTTGCATCTTGTATCTCATAGAACATTGTTTCCATCAGGTTATTTTACTGGTGTCCCTTACAATCTTTTAAAAAGGAGATTCCTGTTTTCTATTTAATCATCATAGTTGTGATTTTATTACTGTGTTGTGCACTGTTGTGATAAGTTAAAGGACACTGTGGTTTGTCCTCCAACTGGGACAGTATTTCAGAGATCTCTAAAGACTAGATGTTATGACCTGCCCCAGAAGGCAAGGTAAACCCATGTTCCCAGGTTCTTGTTAACAGTTCCTTTGGGGTGTGTTAGAGTGAAATAAAACTGATGGGTGTTGGTAAATATATTTATGTAGGGTTTACTTTGGAACAATGGGAATGCAATAGGAAGCAGGTTTTTAGCAATTTTGTTTGCTATTATCTATAGTAATGTAGTATATGAAAGCATAAAAATATTACAGGAAGGAAGAAACAAAGAAAGGAGTAAAAACATCATCACCCACAGATCTTGCAGCAAGACTTAATTGTTGCAATTTAGTTGTCTGTTGGCTGAAATGATGCTCTTGATTCATTGGGGGTGATGGAAGAAGTCTTTGAAACACCAAGTCCATTGGGTTTTTGTTATGCTTAGGCTAGGTGAAAACACCTGGGTACCGAGTGGAGTGAAGTTTTAACTAAATGATGTAATGCTGGATGATGAGACATTTCAGGAGTCTGATGCATTACATCTGATGCATTACACTTCTGATGCATTACAGCTGACTACTACATTGGCACAGCTGTGTGAATTATAGCCTATTCTCAGGCATAATAGAGGACGTTATCACAGTTCACCTGAGTAAAGACAAAGAAACAGTACCCTGCCTCACAGGGTTTGCTTCTCTTCTTGTCTTCCTCAACACCAGCTTGTCGTCTGAGCTGGGCACATGCTATCCCTCTGCACCTGGGTTGCTGTGCATCTGAGCATCTTGCCCCCTGATTGTTTGGGCCATCAGCATTACAGTCTCTCCCACATCCTTATCCTTAGACCTGGGAAAATTGGGCAATATTACCACCTCAGTTTCATCTCAAATCTCTCATCAGGGACCAGTTATATAAAAAAAAACCTGCCTTTGCCTATACAGGGTTTATATATTGTGTTTTGTTGTTTCTTAATTGTATTTTGAAAATAGCTCTTTACAGCTCAGCTGGCTTTGAAAACTTTGTTTTATTAAAGAACATGCATGAAAGAATAGAGACTTGTTTGCCCGTCTGTGAACCATAAAATAAATATTGTCAATTTGACCACATCTCTCTTTCACCTGGTATCAGTTTTCAATGCTCTTTACAAAAATACTGAACATGTGGTTGGGAAACAACCCTTGTGATATGTTCCCTTCAACAAATTATTTTATTTCAATAATGTAATTGATTATTAAGTATACATTTATATAATAAAATTATATTAATTTATAAACAATACATTATAAATAAATATAATTATTAAATAATTAATGACTGCCAAATCAATCAAGCTTAGGACTCCGTTTTAAGTGAGCAGATGCTCTAGCTCCCAGATATCTACTGACTGTTGTTAAAGTAAAGGTCACTACAAACCCAGTAGTCTTATCTAGGCAGATTCCGAGTTCTCTGTGGGTGTTTGTGATACTTAATGTGAATTTGTGTGTGTGGGAGTTGGACTGCATCTGACCTGCATTCTTCATAGATTAGATGAAATGTATAGGTACTGTGCGTTTAGCATGGGCAACAGAAGAATCCCTCTGAGTTGACTTCTTAGAACCATAGTGCTGACAGAAAAGACAAGGAGGTTCTGTAAGAGTGTAAATTGCAGTTTTCACATTCCTATGTTCCAATTACAAAAGCTTCTATTCTTCATAATTTTATTTTCCTTGTGCACGTACATGTGTTTGTGCACATTTTTATCCATGAACAATTGGTGTCATTCAACCAAAGTTGCTGTAACTAGCTGTACTGGGTTTGTGGGGCAAGCTTTTGTAGCTGTGGGGTTACCAGGATGGCTTCCATGAGAAGATATTGGAAGCATCCCTCATATCCAACAGAGGCAGTCAGTCAGCTCCAAGACAGACATGTGGCTGGCCAAGGCCAAGCCCAAATCCATCAGTGATGGTGGTACCATCTCTAAGATAATGTATTTTAGAAGGTGGAAGAAAATATTCAACAACAACTGGAGCAGGCCTGCTGGCAGGATTTGTGACGCTGGGGGAGACTCGTGCTGGCGAAACAAGTTCCTGACAGACTGCACCCCATTGAAGAGGTCCATGCTAGAGCAATCTGTTCCTTCAGGACTCTGCTGTGTGGGAGGGACCTAGTCTGGACCAGCTTGTGAAGATCTGCAGTCTGTGGGAGAGATTCATGTTGGAAGAGTTTGTGGAGGACTGTACTCTGCTCTCCAATAGGAGTGACTCCATCCTAGAGCAGGGGAAGAGAGTGAGGAATCCTCCATGAGGACGAGAGAACAACAGAGAAAACGTGATGGACCGACCACAACACCCCTTCTCCATTCCACTGCACCACTCAAGAATGAGAAGGGAGATACTAAGAAGTGAAGTTGAGCCTGGAAAGAAGGGAGGGATGCGGGAAGGTGTTTTAAGATTCTGTTTATTTCTAATTATCCTGCTCTGTTTGATTAGTAATACATTAAATTAATTTCCCAAATTTGAGTATGCTTAGTCCATGATGGTGTCTGGTGAGCCATTCCTCCTTGTCTTTGTCCTGACCAATGAGTCTTATACTTTCTCTGTCCTGTCTTGTTGAGAAGGGGAATAAGGGACACCTGAACTCTGCTCAGGGTTAACCCAGCACACTAGCATCAGGTCAGCTTGCCCTGTTTAGTTCTGAAATGCAGCTACTTCATTTCACACTTAGAAATTATTAACAGAATTTATTTTATTTCTGCTTAGCTTCCAAATTGAGTTGTGATGTGTTTAGGTCCTCTTTTTGTACCTAATTTCTCCTTTCTTGTTTTTGCTTGGCCTGGCCAAGTTTGGTTATACCTATAACTTCTGTGATAAAAAAATTAAAATATGTTTAATTCCAATCTGATCCAATCTTCTCTTCCTATTTTTTTTCACATACTTTTTTTTTTTTTGTTTTCCTCCTATACATGCAAATGTTGTTTTTCTTATTGTATCCTCTGTGAAAATGAACTCCAGAGTATATAAGTAGGGAAGTTATGCAAGCGTTTGTACTCTGACAGGGGATGATGTAACAGAAGTATTTTAAAATTGATTTCCCTTCTCTCTCCAGATATTTTTTCCCTCTCTTTATAAAGCTAACTCTTATGATGCCAAACAAATCTGTAGGTACAAAATCTGACAGAAGGTTATATGTACATGTATTTTTTTTATCTAAACAGATAGTTATGTACCTAAGTATATCTATCTATCTGTCTGTCTATTCCATCTAATCTATCTATTTAGATATATTGTAAAGATGTTTTAGTCCTATTTTTTTTTCTTTACATTTGTTTCCAAGGGTTACTTATTCTATTAAAGGTTTACGGGATCATTCAGGTTGGAAAGGATCTTAAGATGTTATTAGTCCAACCTCATGTTCAAAAAAGGCTCTCTCTGGCCTTTTCCGAAGATGGCTGTGATATTTGCCCATTTCCCGTTGCCAGGGATCTTCCCTGATCACCATCATCTTTCAGAGATGGTGGAGGGTGGCCTTGCAAGAACATCAGCTTTCCACTTTTTCTTGAATGCTTTTTTGTCTAGACAACAGGTGGATTTCTATGGATTAAGTTGTCTCTGGTAATCTCTAGCTTAATGCTCTTCCCCTGATTTTAATCTTTCTCCATGAATCTTGCCCCTAAGCATGGAGGCCTGGGAGAAGTTGATGGGGATAACTGTGGCAAATAAGGTATGGAGTAATTCATCCTCATCTGTGTCTGCTCTTGGAAATCACTGACATTCTTCAGCAATGTTTCTACATTTTCTTTGTTCAGACTTTATGGCTGATGTAAAGCAAAAGCTAATTTTACTTTTGAAATTTCTCGCAAATATCCAATTAAACTGGCATTTTCCCTATACTATCCTAATACCATGCCCAGGCAGTGCTTCCAAATTTTGTTGTAGCCAGACCCTGTTTTGTTGGAGTCCAGGGCATTCCTTTGGTTGCCCTGGAGGGTCAGGGACCTGGGCAGGGGGGTCTGGGACCCCAACCCAGAGCTCAGAGAGACACTGGCTTTGATTTCTGTCCATGGGAAAAACTTCCTACACTGAGAGAAGGTTTACAGGCCACAAGAATGTGAAAAAATAGTAGTTTAGCTTATCACAGAATGAGAAAATAGTAGTTTTAAGTTCCTAGCATTGAAGTGAATGGGGACAAGATGGAGAATCTGGGGCGTTGTCTCCTTCTCCTTCTCCTTCTCCTTCCCTCACTCCATTGCTGCATTGACGTGGCACAAAGTAGTTAGTGAGGATTGGGTCAAAGTAAAGACGACCTTTTTAGTAATAGTGATAGACATTGGTAAGAAATAGTAAATAAGAAATACGTAGTAATTAGTATAAAAGATAAGGACAGCCCAGCTCGGGGGGAGACGTGAGGAATCCATGCAGCTGCGAACATCTTGTCGGACTCCGAGAAAATTGTAAGATAAGAAACAATAAACGAAGTATGCAACCTTGAGAAATCTAAACCTGAGAACTCCGTCTCTTCCTTCGGCTTGGCTTGGAGCGGTACAGGGGAGCAAGGACCCTGAAACCACCTGAATGTTGGGGAAAGCCCCCGACACAGTTTCATCTTCCCACCCTTTCTCTGGAGCTCTGTCTTGAGTTACCTGCCAAGGCAGAGTGGTCTCCTTATTTTTCTATATTTTTACAGAGTATTAGGTTAGATTGTTCTTGCATTTGAAGTCTGCCATCCTTAAAGCTCTACAGTTTCCCTGAGCTCTTCTTTCATGTTCCCAGGACCAACACATCCAATAGCAGCGCTGACACTTCTGACAGACTCACGATGGGATTTGTGGTGTAATTTATCGAGCAACTCGCTTTTTCCCAGTTTACATCTGATTTCTTCTATTATTTGTTATGTGAATTTCAAGTTTTAAAACTCGATAATCGCTTAACATCATCTGAACTTGAATATTCTCTGACTGAGAAGGCACTGAAGCTATCAGCAAATAAAACCTGTTTGTGCTGCCTAATTCCAATCAGTATTGCAGCACTGTTCCACAGTATCTCTGCTGGATGAACCAGAACTGGCGCATCCATTGATTTCTACCAGCTGTTTTCTGCCAATTCCAGTTCCTGACAGGTAGCAAGCTGTGTAGCTGGCAGCAAAGAATTGCAAACAACTCAAATATGCCCCAGGGAGGGCAAATGCTTACCCAAAGCCCATCAAGGAATTGCTATTATGCTTCACAAGATACATATACATTCACCACATCTGTCTCCTATTATTTGTACTCAGAACTGACAAAGGACTGAGATAAACATGTGCCTCTGTAACACTGTACAAGAACAAGGTGTTTCTGTGAGAAAAACATTGTAGACATTTTGGTGAATAATTTCCTAATGAACTTCTTTTGTATATTCTGTGAAATGTTTCTGTAGCTGATCCATACTTTAAGAGATCAAGTTATTGATTTAAATACCCAGACAGCCTATTCAAGTACTTTAAATCTAAATTTGTTCATTTTCATCTGGTGCTTTGACAATCTCACAACGTAGTACAAGCAGCCTTTTATTCTTCAGTTCCTTTTTGATTTCTCTGATAGCTCTCTTTACAATGAACCAACCAGAGGACGCTCTAAAATGCTCTCTGAAATATTAATGGTTTTGCAGCAAGTTACCTCGGCTTGACAAGCTCCCTTTCTTCACACAAACTGACCATGTGCTGGTTTCCAGTTCATTTCAAATACAAGAAGATTTGCCTTTGCTTTTGTTCTGTAATGAGTAAAAGCATTCCATTATTGGTTGATGCAGGTCAGATGATAAATGGTAAAATTTTAAGCCACAGAAATACAGAAATACATTTTATTGTGATTTCCTGTTCTTCTCCATGCTATTTCAGGTTTAAAAAAAAAAAAAAAAAAAAAAAAAAAGGTGGGGTAATAAAATGGAAGGAAGTTTGGTGCACATAGGTTCTTTGGAAACGAACAGATGAAGGATGAAGTATTTTAAAAAGTAAGCTTTATTAGGTAAAGCAAAGACATTTTATAGTGGAAATATCAATATGTCTCTGTGGAAGAGCATATTTTGGTAATAGTCTTACAGGTCACAAAACTTGTCCAGTGACTGTGTTTTTAAGATTACTAATGGCTTAACTAGCTACTAGTATAAATTCCCATATCACCTCCAACCAAAATTACAGTATGAGTTCCAGCATCTGAGGTAGAAATGTTGACATGTCTTCTGTCTAACGGAGGGTACTGGATGTAGCTATTATGCAAAAGAGAGACATTGTGAAGCTGTCTGTTGGCTTCATTTAGGAGCTGTTCATGTTCAGAGCTGCAGCATTTGTACTTACTGTGCAGGGGGGGTTTTGCTGGGTTTTTTTTTTTTTTTTTTCCTCCTTGAGGGCTACGCAGAGAGTACAGATGCTCACTTTGTAACTGATTTGGAGTGACAGGGGTTTAGTGTAGCCCTGCAGTTACTGACCTGAAGCGTTCATGATTCTGTGCCTTAAGCAAGAAGGAATAAATTATTCTACTACCTTTCACTGTCATTTTAAATCTGTAAGGGAGCTGCACAGTATAAAAACTTTTAGACTGAGATTCTATTGTTAACATATGATTTTTCTAAGTCAGCTGTCAAATATGGAAACACTTGCCCAGTACAAATGTTGTTACTATTTTTCAATCAGAAATCAATAAAATGTTTTATAGAGGGATTCTAAAGTGTGCTTGTTAATTACAGCCATCATATTGTCTTTCAAATGCTAATGGTCTGACTCAAATTTCACTTTGTTTAGTTGTGTTAGAAGTTATGATTAAAGAATGGTATAGCTTTATAGTTGTTTTACTGCCATCTGTGTGCACCAGGCAATAACTCTGTACAGATGGTTGTGATTCAGAGACAGGTTGCCACATGCAAAAAAAGTATGTTTCAGTTATTTTAATAAGATTTATTGCAGCAGTCACAGTCAAATGCTTGAGCCTTAATGATAATTGCCACTAATCCTTCAAGAAAAATGATCAGAGTTCAGTAAATCACAAGAAGCAGGTTTAGCTATAAGCTTCAGAGACCTCTCACTGCAAAGGTATGATCCCCTTTTCATTTTGTGTTTTCTGCCCCTCCCCTTTCTTTCTTGAACATTTAATCCTATACCTTTGGTCTTGAAGCCTTTGATATGAAATGACAAGTGATTTTTCCCTCATCCTTTGTTTTCCTTTCCATGTGTAGATGTTTATTTATATTGAAACACCTGGAGAATCACAAATTAGTTTAAGTAAGTGGTAACAAATCTAATTAAAGACAGGTACCTCACAGAATTCTCAATTCCCTTGCATTAGAGATTGGGACACATTCAAACCCCAAATATGCCCTTTTGTTTCTGTCTGTGATAGCAGCAGTGATTTGTATTCTCCATTTGGGCTGGCATCCTACATCCCTATTTGGCTTCTATAATCAAAAGTCACGTCCAAAATGATACTCCAGGCCAAGACTTAGAGAACCTTTGTAGTATCCTAAGGATTTTCAGGTTTATACTCTTTGTGACCCAAGAGGAAAAAGATCCTCTGTGTGTGGTCTCACAAAGATATAGCTGGAAAGTCAGTTTGTGCCTAAGAGTTTTATTCAGCCTTAACACTCCAATGCCCCAAGAGGTCCAGTTCTTCCTCTTGAGTTTTAGCTTAGTATTGGATAGTGAGATTTTCAGCTAAATGCTGAACATACAAAAATGAGATGTGTGTGTGCATGTGCGTAAGGATGCAAGGGTACATGTATGTAGGTACATGTATAAAGAAAGTATATTTATTATAAATCACCATGATTACAGATGAACTTTAACAACCATTTGCTTTTAGATACTATTTTTGAGCTTTTCTTTCAATATAGTTTTTCAATTTTAATTTAGAAAGATCCCTTATTTTTTGGCTGTGACAAGTTCTGGCATTCAACTGATAGGGAGCATGTGAGAGCCAGATGAGGTCATGAGTCCAGGAAAGTTATATCAATTTATTTTTGTGTGCCTGTCATAATACAGTTTTGACTTGTTACAGAAATTTGATATTATAGTGCACACATGTATAATAAAAAGATAGACACTAGACAACGATCTTAAAGGTTTCAGAAAGAACTGTGATTATTGTGGCTCTTTTTTGCTGCTTTCTTTTGGTGTTGACCTTGTTTCATAAACTCTTACCACCAGCAATACCTTAAATTGCTATAAGCATTTGTGGAGATATTACAACTATGACGGCCCTACTATTTACTAGGGGCTGTTATAGCATTAGTATTGAGTTATCCAGTATCAATTTATTTTCCAAAGTACTGGTTTTGTTAACATCTAAACTCTAATACAACGAAAATTACAGGAGTAGAGTGTAAAAAAAGAAGCTTTTCCTTTTCTTTCTTGTGTTCGACCTCTTTTTTTGTAAAACTCTTGCTTTGCAGATGAATTTCAGAACTAGAAACATTAAAAAAAAAAAGGGGGGGGGCAGCAAGAAATGACCTTTTCTCTCATCTTTTTGTGTCTTGTGAAATACAGTCTTGTGGTGCCCCAAGGTGAGAAAGGTTGTCACATTTTGTCTGCCTGCATTATTGTTCTCTGCCACCATGAAGCTGTATTTAAGGGGAAGGGTGCTAAATTCTATTTTCACTCAAGGCTGTGCTGATATGGACTGAGAAGTTACCTTAGTTTCTGGATTGTTGACTGTGTTATTGGTTTAATAGCCTCAGTTTCGAGAGAGAAAATTTGCAATATTGTTCTGGCAATATGAGAAATTAAAAGTTTACCAGTACTTTTGTCTCTAGAATAGGCTTTCTGAAGCCCTCAGATTGTGAGTAGGAAACATCTTACAATTCTCTTTCAGACTGAGACTATTCAAAACCATACATCTTAATGAAGGTTACTGAAACCACATAGACAATAACTTCCTGGGCATTTTAATATATATTTTTGTTAAAAATTATCCCCATGGGGAGGAAAGGGTTGGAAAACTGAAGGTTGACAAGGAGAGAGAAAATTAGTGGTTTTTAGAATTATTTTCTTTAAAAGACTAACCCTGCACCTGGGAGGTGTTAGAAAACACTCAGTGTGAGAAAATTCAGTATTTGTGTTTGCTTTGAGATGTTTTCTGTCTGCCGAAAAATAAATGAAATTTTCTCAGAGTAGATAACAGGATGTTGTTAAAGACTTAAAAGCCTTTCCCACAGACTGGGGCCTTGCTGTAGATGGGGAAGGGAGATAAGAGTATTCCAAGCCTGTAGAACACAGCCTGGTGAAGAATTGTGCATGCTCCAGGCTCTTGGATATGGAGGGCTCTGGCCTTGTCCTTTTTTGCCCCTGCTAAAATGAACTTAGCATTGCAACTGCCTCTGCTTGTTTTCTTTTGAATCCTCCAGCCAGTGAGATGGAATAAATCTACTCTTTGCACTTCAGCTATGGGTCATGGTCATCTTTTCACCACCGGAATATATTCGCTTCACACAATCCCAGTGATAAAAACTTAATGCAGTTTCTAGTGGGCACCTGTGACTGGTTAAATTAAAAAGCAGCATTAGCAAAGTGTTTAAATGCTCTCTGAAGGCTCCAGAGAAGCTGGCAACTGAAGCAATTTCAAGAAAAGGCTGGCAGACTGCAGATCAGTCTTAGAGCTACTTCATGGTCTTTGCCACCTGCCAGCAATAGCCACAGGCTATCCCTGTTGTTATTGAGAAGCTTGGCTTTCCAGTCTGGAGAAGTAAGGAGGAGCATGGAGGAAGAGATGAATACTGAGAATACTTCCAGGACTGCCAAGTGCCTGAGCATTAGACCATTTTTATGGCTATTTTGGACCATTGATCTATGTGGAGAAGCTGGAACATGCCAAATAAATGGTCTCGAGTTCCATAAGTAATAGATGTTGTCCCTGGCGTCCTTTGCTCAGCTTGCTGCAGACCAGCAGATCTGCTGTTAACAGCACAGCACTGGAGGATACTTTGCAGCAGGGTTAGCTGTGCCATTAGGAGACAGCAGACATGGTATTAGAAAGGTACAGAAAATTAGATTGGAATGTCTGATTAGAACTGGAAATTTCCAGCCATACTGGCAAATAAGTTTAAAGTTATATCATAACCATCAGTATTTCAGCAGTTCTAAATGATCATGCAGAGGCTCTAGAGAAGAGCTGCATCCCTTTCTGTCCTAACCTTACCTGCTGTGTGTCTGTCTCTATGTACAATAGTCTATAAATATGTGTGAGCATCTGTTGCTATATTGCTTCCCATCTTCCCTCCACAAGCCAAGATTTCCATAGTCTGCTGCCATGGCACTTGTATATGACATTTTGAATGTACTAAGTGCAAAAGCATGACATTTTGAATTAGAAATTAATTTAACAAATGTGTCTGTTGGAAAAACTTTTAGATCCTCAAAATTTGTCAAATTATATTTTTAAAAGCTAAAAAGAAATTGCACAAAATGAGCTGAGGAAAGTTATATACAAAAGTAAAGGGAAAAAAATATTCAACACTTGAGAGGCATTATGAGCCTAACAAAGAGGACATGATGAATGAGTCAAGTCAATGCTTAATGCTGCTGTTTAATTTCTGTTCATCCTTCCATGTTTAAACTTCTTTGGAGCAAAGAACTCACACTTTGGAGTCTCCAATGGTGTCTCAGTCTTATTCACAAATAGGTTGAATGCAGTAGACTGCACACTAATGCAGTGTAAGCAGTAACTATTTACCATTTCTGAATCACTGAAGCAAGTTAAAAATAAGCTAGTTGCGAATAGAAAAGTTGTCAAATTATGTAAGTACGCAGATGCAAATCTGCAATCTGCAATTGGCTTGCAATACAAATAGATGCAAACTAGTATATATATTTATTTATGGCACTTGTCACATAAAAGCTTCAGACTAGTGACCTTGGATATTAGATTGGACTGCTCTAGATGGATGGAAAACTCCAAAATCCCTGCATACAATTTTAATTTTCATTTTTGCACTTTTTGAAAATGAAATTTTGGAAGGGCTAAATTATATGAATGAGTTCAAAGCTCCAAAGTCGGTGTTTTTCTTGTTTTCAGATTCACAAAAATTGAGTACAATATTGTGCTAAGGTCTAATTAAGACCGTCAAGCTGCCTGCTGCTTGTAGGATTGAGGCCAAATGGTGGCACCAGATAAGGAAAATAAATGATGAGCTTTCATGCTATGTGATACTGGAGGTTTTCCTTCACATGTTGAAAATAGATAGTATTTCTCTTTCTGGTATTGTGGATGTACCCCATTCTAAGAAGCTCCCTTACCACCCTGGAATAACAGTGAATGGACAAGATTTGGCCTCTTCATACTGAAAACACAGGGGAACAGTTTTCTGAGAGTCAGAAAGAATTTCTCTTTCTATAAGAGGAGAAGATGAGGGAGAATAAATTTGATTGTGTGGTTACTCTTTTTGATCTTTTTTTCTTTCTGCAAGTTCAGATTTCACAGTACCTTTTAGAATAAACAGTTTGGATGGGATCATTTGGGTGAGTTCACACTGGGCATCTTCTTCAGTGGAGGTCTTCTGGGCTGCGTATTGCTCTGCATTGCTAAGAATTGTTCTGCCACACCATGATCTGACATTTAATGCATGTGTAACATCAGCATTCTTCATTATTGCACAATGTACATTGGAGTAATATATTCATGTTTATTAATTTAAAATCCTGTTTGTTATGAGCAGTAATAACACTTAGCTACAGTAATTTTCCACTTCATTTGATACCCTACTAATTTTAACTTCATGAGACTCTTTGCTTGTCTTATAGCTACACCTCATATCTTCTTTGTATTTATTTCAATTTTTGGTTGGTTCTGGTTTTTGTTTGTTTGTTTTTGGTGGTTTTTTTTTGTTTTTGTTTGTTTGTTTGTTTGTTTGCTTTTTTCCTGAAGCACTGATGGAATCATATAAGAATTCAATATCTGACCCTTTTGAGGTTCTCCTAATCTTAGTAAAAATATTTTTTTTTTGTCTCTGTACTCCAAACCTATGGACTTCACAAACTATATATCTTCTGTGCAGGAGTTCAGCAAGTGCTTTTTAAATTTCATTTGACATCCAAATTTCCTCCTAATTTCCTTAATCACAGAATTCCAGGGTGGCTGATGTTGGCAGGGACCACTTGAGTCATCTGCTCAAATAAGCTGTCTCAAGATTGTTGCTCACCATATTCAGGTGCCTTTTGAATTGTTCCAAGGGTAGAGACATCGTAAGCTCTCCAAGCAACCTGTGACAGTGTTTGGTCACTCTCAGAGTGAGAAAGTGTGTCTTCCTAACCATCTGGAGTCTTATGTGTTTCAGTGTTTGCCCATGGCCTCTGGGCTTTTCACTGAACACAGCCTGGCTGCACTTGCGTCACACCCTCTATTTGGGTATCAGCCCGTGTGGGTAAAATTCCCCTGAACCTTTGAAAGTCACAGTTTTTTCCACCTTTCCTCACAGGAGAAAAGTTTCATTTCTTTACTCATCTCAGTGGACATTTGTTGGACTCTGTTCAAAATGACCACTTCTTTCCCATACTGGGAACCACATAACTGGACCCAGCACTCTTGTCCAGCCACCAGTGTGCCTCTGCTTCTTCTCTGTACCTACTTTCACTACCCTTCTTTTGTAGTTTATGTTCTTTCTGCTATTTTTAAACTATTTTCTGTTATTTTTCAGCAAATTGTGCTGTGAGATGGGAAAAGAGTCTGCAAGACTTCTAGAGCCTCATGCTATTTTTGCTAGCACTTGACATACATGTGGGAAGCAGAAAAAAGGCCAAGGCAACCTACAGAGAGACAAAGAAATGCTTGGATTATAGGACAAACAAAATGTTTCAATACATGAGAGGTTGAGAAAATACAAATGTCAATGCAAATTGCAAAATGTATATATGAATTAACTTTTTTTTTCTTTTTGTCTTTAGCTGAGCACATTCTTTTAATCTCTACTCCTCTACCCATCCTGCTCTTAGCCCTTTTTTGTCAAGTGAAATTTATATTTGTACCATAGTTAAGCACTTCTGAAGCATTTTAAATGCTGGTATTTCAAGGTATCTAGTGTTTTTTGTTTCACCAACAACTTTACTAGAGGATTTGTTCCCTTTTAAAAACAGTGTTTCAGAGACGAAGGGAAACTGTGTTGCCCAAAGGTAAGACAATAAGCCTATGACAAAAAGTTGCAAATAACCATACAGCTCTGAATTCTTATGAGCCAAGAAATCACATGATTCTTTTCCACTAAACTTACTAGAAGTAAGCATCGAGACTTCTTTCTTTATGAAAAAAGTACTTAAGCAAGGACATATGGAGGTCAAAAAGCAAGCGCATTAAGTGTGGAAACAGGAGCAGTCTGCTCTGCACGTTCAGAATATATAAACATTCCAGAAAGTGGCAAATTCATACAGCCTCTCTGTGTAACAGCTACCTAGAGAGTCCTGCTTTTTCCTGTTTTCATTCTTCTCATTCTTTTTTTGTATTCACAAACGGGCTCAAGATCAAATTTACTGTGTTGAAAATGAGCACCTAAATAGATAAAATTACCAAGGCCTTTTTATTCCTAAGGATGACATCAGTGACAATTTGCTATGGATTTTTGTCAGCCTTGGGGGAGTTGAAGTGTTTCTGATTTTTCCTAAGTGAGTCCATTTGTAAATCCAGCTACCTTTGCTATTGTGATCAAAACATTATTTGGGTACAATAATTTCCTCCAAAGGTTACCCACCCCCTGCATTTTTGTTCTCCACACTTTCTTCCACTTCATCAAGTCTATCCTTTTACTGACCTTTCCATGTCATGACATGACATCTTCCGGTTAGTCTTCTGGCAATTAAGTGTATTTTTCAGAAGTCTCTGTACAGTTCTGCTTGTCTATCAGATATCCTTGTTTAACTTCTATTTCTAGTTTCCCTTAATTTTTAAAGTAATTATTTGGGTCCTTTGAAGTTTGTGTGGATGCTGTGTGTCTCTCTTGCTCCCCCACCCACAGCCCACCAAAATATTCCATAGTTCAGTAAGACAAAGCCTCCTTTTTTCAGAAAACACAAATCCCTTCCAATCCACATTCTATCAGTAATTTTTTCTTTGCCACATGACTGCATCAAACAGTAAATGAGAAAAGTATCCAGTCAAGAGAAACAAACAATTTATAGGTGAGATAACAGGAAACATGAATGGTTCCAATATATTGCATAAGTTTGGTGTTGTAAAGGCTTTTCTTCTTGCCCTGTTCTACCTTTTTTTTTTTTTTTTTTTTTTTTTTTTCTTTTTTTTTTTTTTTTTTTTTTTTTTTTCTTTTTCATCTGGGTGATATAAAATTGGACCAAGAATTCTTCTTGGCAGAGGGGGTGTCTTTTATTTGTGTTTTAATGCACTTAGCACAGCATGTAAATTACCACATTGTTAAACATAGACAATTTCTTTTTTCTTTTAAATAAAATTTAAAAAGAATCATTAAAACATCAAGCTGTATTTTAGCTCCCAGTTCTGAACTGGTAGTAAAATCCCATCTGTTAACTTTGCTTTCCTTTCCTTTAGATTTATCTATAAATGTCTTTGTGTTGTAACAATTGCCATTGGTTTTGGACTTCAGAAATCTTTTTGTAGTAGATAGACCTTAGTAGATTTTTGTCACAATACAGTACACGTGTAAAAAAATTTGTTTATAGCAAAAAGACACTGAAATGCTAAAAAGCAAAACTGACTTTTCACCCATTGATCCATGCCCCTTATTCTCAAGAAGGCTGTGTAGAGAAATGTTAAAGAGCAACTTGTTTCAGCATTGCCCAGTCTCTGTAAGATCTGCAGTTGAAGATAATGGGACATGATTGCTGCTGCCATCAAACACCACTTAGCTGTTGTATAACTGGGTGCACAGCAAGTCTGACTGAGCTCTCCCTACCGACAGACTGGGGAGAAAGGGTCTGTGGGACAACTCTGACTCATGGTGGCTACTGTAATTTTCTTTCCATAATCCATCAATCTTCTCTACTTTGTTATATTTTCTCCTTGCTCTCTTTCCTAATAGAAAATAAGAGAATCACAATTTCAGTTACCTACATTTGGCCTCTTTTATGTCTTAATCTTGTGGTGGGTATCTTTGAACTTTTCCCCTCTCTACATAGGAGGATTAGGACAGGCTGTTGCCATGAGCCAATGAACTGGGGCATTTAGAACAACAAATGGGAAAGGACTCTCTTCTTTTTCTTACATTTTTGCTCATTTTTCTTGTACATTATTTTGGAACTCATTAGCATAGCCAGCTATGGTGATGCACAAAACATACCCATAGGTCTGATCTGTGAAAGTGTGGCCCTGTGGTCTGATGGTGGCAAGGAGCTCTGTATTAACTTCAAAGTCTAGGAGGAGCCTTTTCCTCCTATGAAATGGAGGAAGCCATTCTGTATTTGCATCATCAGAATCCACCATGGTAGATGGAACGTCTGGCTCCTTAAAGCAAATCTGTTTACCTTTTGGTTGGATAGTCGTCCTTAGTGATGTTGTGATTATCTAATACAGGTACAGTGAGAGGCAAAAGGTGAATAATAGCAATAGCATGGACCCATAGATCAAGACAGTGTCTCTGGAGGAGGCTCTGAAGTGCCTCCTGCTTCTACCAATGAAAACACATAATCACAGAACTTAGAAATACATAAAACTTATTTCAGGTGGTTGTTGTTGTTTGGTTGTTTTTTTTTTTTTTTTTTTTTTTTTTTGTGAGTGCTGGATTTCAGAAAATAACGCCAGCATTCAAAAAAAGAAGGGAACAAGGAAGAAAGAAGAAAATTTGAGGCAACCATGCCTGATTTTGAGAGTTCTTTTTCTAATTAAAACAAAACAAAACAAAACTATAAATGAATACATTGTTACATTCTGTACTTCTTGATAAGGTCTCCCCTATTTTAGTTAGATATATTTATAAATTTTAAGAGGAATAAACCCATTCATTTTCATTGCTGTGAACAACTAGTTAAAAATATATATGTTTAGTAAAAAGTATTCTAGTATCACAACTTGTTGCAATTTCTTTCCACAAAACAGAAGTTAGAGCCTTACCTGACTTCTGACTGGCCATGCTTCATTATTTATTTCAAAGCAAATAATTGAATTGGGGTAATTGAAAGGCTTGGGACTTAAACGTTTCTGCATGACTTTCAAGATAACAGGGAAAATGAGTGCAATATCCATCAGTTTGCTACTTACCTTAAATGGCTGTTGGAGAGAGATCATCACTTTCCATAGAAAGCCATGCTCCAGAGATAATCCAGTGACAAGGATACTCTTTTTGGGAAATAGATTATTTTTAAAGATGAGGGTGATAATCCTTTGATTTACAGCTAAATCTTTTAAATATAAAAATATACCCGTATATCACAATGAAAATGGGAAGTTACCAAAAGGCAGCCTACCTAACTAGTGGGTAAGGCATTTTTTGGAAACCTGATCTTCACAGCTTTGAACTGCAAATATATTCAATATGACTGGCATTGAATTTCCAAGGAAAGGGAATAATCTTTGTGTATCTGTATTTAACTAATACTGCAAGTAATAAAGCTGATATTTAATATTTTAATTGGCTTTATACCAACCTCTGAGAGAAAAACTAGGGGGTTACAGCCTTAAATTTCAATTTGGAAGGGTTTTTTGCTATTTATTGGCTTCCTTTATTTTTTCCCTTGTGTGCCTGTAGTATTTCCCCACGAGACTAGATGACTGCCAACGGCAAAAGTAAAAGAGTCTGCTCTCTGGCTTCTGGTGGGATTTTACAGCTTTTATTCTCAAGTCCTGCTCTGCTTTGCTGGACTGTCCCGATGGCTCACGGATGCCAGAGAGACCTCCCCCCTCCCCTGTCGTGGCTTTTTCCCCAGGGGGCAGGGCCCAGAGGCAGGACCAAGAGGCACCACTCAATAAGGGAGAAGCGGGAGGGGAACAGAGTTAGGTTACATTTCAGTGTGGGGGATGGGCAGTGCTGGGCAAGGAGAGATATATAGAAAAAACATTACAAATCCAATCACCTATAAACCCAATTAATGCATTACAACATGTGCCTGCATACACCTTGTGTTACAGGGTATGTTTATGAAATAATTCATGCTTATAAAGTAACCCAAGAGGCCTGAGTACTCTTAATAAGCTTTGTGTATTGGTATGCATTAAATTACACAGTGTCCAAATCTTTTGGCTCTTGAAACTGAAACACAAAGCTTAGATTATTTTTCCCTAAAAAATTTATGGGGCTCTTACTTTCTTCTTTTCCTCCCTTTACTCATTAATTCTATGTGTTTGAGGCTTCTTTAAGCAAGGTGAAAGAATAATCTGCTCACATCTAAATAATTTCAGTGGGAACTGTGTGGCTAAACAGCTTAGTTTGAAAATATCAACCACTTTTCCACCTGCACAAACTTTCCTCTTTAGTTAAAGGGACTTAATTTGTCTTTGCCCAAACCTTACAACCTCTCTGTACTTGTGTAAGTGGTTCTATAGGGCAAAGAGCAAGAAGAAATAGGTGGAAAGGGACCTGAGGAGATTTAAGATTTTTATGGGCAGCATAAATATTTTTGTTGTTTATGCATCTTATCTAAATGCAATTGCACTACTTGGCTTTTCTCTACAGCACTTTTATTCTGGAAGTTACCAGCAGGAAATACGTCTCAGGTTTTCCTGATGTGTTAATACTTGAAGAAAGGTCAGAGTGGACTGCAATTTATTTAGGTATTTTTTTTAAATAAACCAACCACACAGCAACATATCATCCACTTATGCAGTAATCTCAGCACTTTTATTTTTTTCAGTAATTTTCATGTCTTTGTTTTTTTATTGTTTCTTCCTCCATGTTTATTAGTTTCATTCCAACTTTCAGGTCTAAAAGGAGGCAGTACGGTTCTGATCCATGCTTCATTAACCTTAAGCAGGAGGGTGAATCAGCCATCAAAACTGAAGACCCCAAGCACCTCATAGTCTGGATGAACGTCTTTATCTGACTAGCAGAAGTAAGGAAGGTTTTGCCTTGGCTTGGCAGGCTTTTTTGCTGCGTCATTTCTGGTATGAAACACTGTTAGATCTTGAAGCTGCCTCCCTGAGAACTGTTGCAGCCTGGAGCTAGGATTGAAATATTCTCATCTGATGAATGGATTCTGGTTTTTTTCCTTTTATGGGGAAAAATTTCAAAAGGGTCTGAGTAATGTAGAAGCCCAAATCCCATCGAATGTCACTTAGAATAAAATTATCAAAAGCTCTTTTATTCTTAGAGCTTACACTTGTCAAATGCACAAACTGCCATGGCTGTCAGAAATCATCTCTTCTAGATCCATTTTCACTTCTAATTTTCTAATTTAAAAAAAAAAAAAAAGAAAAAAAAAGAAAAAAAAAAAGAAAAAAAGAAGAAGCAACTTAAAAGATCAGAGCAGTGGGGTATAGTACATTTTGTTTAATGCAGGGGGAGACTGGATGGGATACAGTGAGTTTTTCTAGGTAGACTTTGCACAACCATTCAGCTCTAATACCTTAAAAGATATTCTTTTGGGCCACTTGACCTTTTTGTTATGCAGATATTCTTGCAAGAGTATAGCAGCAAATTGAATTTTACCTTGACACTCCTGCTCCATTCTGGCAAAATGACACAAAATCCATACTGTACCTATTAATGTCAGACTAACACATACTTGTTGCTGCAGGTTTTACTGTTATTGCTATTCCCTCAGCTCCCCTTTGCACCCCAAGGTACGTGCCTAAAATTATGTGCACTTCATGACTTATAAGATATATTTGGCCTGTGCATAGATACAAACAGGTAGAAAGGAAAATCATGGTAAAAATGGCCTGTGGCAATGTGCTTAGAGAACAGCCTGCTACTGACCTGTGTCTGCTACTCTGTGACCTCCAGAGGTACCGCAGTCTCTGGACTAGATGTACACTCCACTGTCTCCCCTCTGCAGGGGTCTCCTGGGTGCTGCATCCCTTTCAGGATGGACCACAACCGTGGTCCCAATAATTTAAGTACTTCCCACATTTGCATTGCAACCTTTATTTGTAGAAATCATCCTAACTGGTAAAACACTTTCTTTGGGGAATTCACTTTGTCAGATACAGATAGATAAGGTAATAGATTCAAAGAACCATAGACAATGTGCAGCCTTTCACAGTGAGAATAATCTCTCACATTTGTGGTTAGATTTTGATTGTTAATAATTTATTATTAAAAAAAAAAAAGATTCTTCTTATTTATTGACTAAAACCTCTGTTTTCAACTTCAGTATTTTTCTGTTGGCCAGTATTCTGAAACTTACCTATTTAGTGTTGTGCAGCAAAAATATTGAAAACGTAATTTAGAGAATTTCTATTTATTGGCTCAGTCTCCTCATATGACCAAATGCTCCATCTCTATTGTTTATTGTGCCATTTTCTTTACTTCCTCTCCTAATTCTATTGATTTGGGCAAAATTCACTGTGAGAAGATGCTTTACTGGAAAAATTTGATACCACATTGTGTACAGAAAAGGTGATATAATGCACAATAAATGCTTTATAAAGAGATTTAGAAAGAACTCTGGAAAACATTGTGGATTTCTTGACTCATACCAGTGCAGCTGAAATGTTTAAAAGCAAAAACAGCAGTAGAATTCCTTAATAACTGATAAGTTAGTATTTGTGGAACAGGTCATATTACAATAGTACAAAAACATAATTTAAGAAATAATGAGTTAAAGTGGAAGACTGTTTCTTCAATTGCTTATAGAGAGCTGACAATATTGCTTTTTAGTATCACTGGGAGTGCTAGATTGTGAGCATATCTGCACCAAATAACAAAATGCATGTATTCAAATAAATGAATGCCAACAAGCATAGGACTAGCTAAGAACCTGATTGCTTTGTACAAGCCTAATTTCTGCACACTGCACATGAACATGCTGATTTTTTTTTTTTAGTGCTGAAACCAAGTGAACTAATTTAGAGATATACTCATTAACATTATTGTAAGACGTACACTACTCTTATAGTCTTGTAAATGTTGCATATATATAGGTGGTTTTACAATTTCTTTTTGTTGGTTAAACTGTGAAGGAGGGTAACTGATTCTGGGAATATTGTATTTAGAATTTAACTTATATTTTTCAGATTCTGGTTTATAAATAGGGTTATATATTTTATCCAGAACAAATTATTTTCTTCCCAGTACACCTTCTTAAATTACTTTTGACACTCAGTATAACAGTAAGGATATTCCATTCTGATTAACAGTGAGCAGTAATTAACCCTTCTCCAGAAAAAGTGTATGCAAATAGGACCAGTTTGTAGTGCAAACTTATTCATGCTTGACAGCACAGATAGAAATATCTCACAGAAATTTAGTAAGATAAAATGTGTTTTAGTGCTTGGTGAATATGTTATAAATATTTTGTTAGCAATGCAAGATAAAGCATTTCTGAATAATTTCTCTGCCACAAAAAAAAATCTTTAACTGGTTTATAAACAAATGTTTTTTAGAACTGTTATTTAGTACTTATACATACACACAAAATACTAATACTAGATCTTAATATGATTCATAGATAGAGAAAATGCATTCTTGTGGCCACAGGAGAGACATGGAAAGAATGTTGAGGGGATCCAAAACTCTCTCAACCTCAATTTTTCTTTTCTGGATAGAAATGTACAGCAAAAGAGATGTGTATGAAATCATAACAAATATAAATCACATTATAACTCTACCAAGAAATGTTAACAGCTATGTCTACTGTACATCTGGAATGAAATTTGAGCTTTTCCTCTATACCAAGGAGTAAATTTTCTAATATTTGCAGGTTTGCTCAACACCCCCTGGCCCTCCATCACTGCCAAAAAATCCTGAAATAAAGCACCAGAAAAACCCTACTAAAACACACACACACACACACACACACAAACAAACAAACAAAAAACCCACCCCAAAGCACCCCAAATCACAAATCAAATTAATCAAAACTAAAACCAAATTCAATCAGCCCCTACAAACAAACAAAAACAGCCCAACAAACCAACCAGCAAAAAGCAAACAAACAAACAAACAAACAAAACCAAAAAAACCAACCAACCAACCAACAACAACAACAAAAACTCCACCAAAACCCAAAAGAACCCAAAACAAATTAAAAACCATCCACACAAAACCAACCACAAAAACCCAAAAGACCTGGGATATGTGAGAAATCTTACCCTAGTGTCCTGGGGTGACTTTATGATGCTTTTACCCCCAGGCATCTGTTCTGTTTATGCTGGATATTAAGTTCTGCACCTTTAAGTCTGGTTCTTAGAGTGAAGAGGGAAAAGAATTGCAGAGTTTGTTTTTAGAAACTGCCTTAAACCAGGACACCTGGCCAGTATTTCATAACAAATGGGTGAACAGAAAGAACTTCTTCCCTGTGGTACTCAGCAGAGTGCACAATGAATGTGGTGGGCTGCTTGGGATTTTGTGGCATGTGAAGGCTGTTCCCAGAAGAGCTAAACTGAATAAGAGAGGATAGCTATTCTTGTTGGCATTCAGAGGCATCAGGTTCAAAACAGACAAAACCCCTCACGTCTTCTCACATTATTAAGTTTAGAGCTCAGGTTCTCATGCAAGGGAGAAGTTATAAATGGCTTTTAAATGTATTTAATGGCTTTAAAATATATATGAAGATGTGGATATAAATAAATACCTCTGGAGTACATGTGGTAGCTGGAAGGCTCTCTAGCAGTGCCAGGAAGTACAATACTACCCAGCCCCTTTTCCTTAGCATCCAGTCCTCTTAAAAGACCCTGCTTGGATTTGCTATTAACCATTTTTTTTGTTCTGTTATGTTGTATAAATTTGATAAATTATTTAGCTGCTCAGTGAAAAATGGCATGGAAGGCAAGACCTGCTGTTACAGGCCCGGTGCTATACAGCAGCTATGGGATGACACAGCTTCCTGGTCTCTTTTCCTCTCTTCCCATGCTGAATTCCCTTGTAAAAAGGCAAATTTTACAGCTATTTTTCAGAACTGATCATAATTTGACTCCTGTTGATAGCTGTTGGTAGCCTGTAGTTAGTTCTACATATACTTTGCCTTTGGAAATTCTTCAGGCCACACAGTTGCCAAACTTGGACCTGTTTCTGTTCTAACACCTGACAAATGCATTATTCCAATGAGGCAAAAAAGTACAACATAATTTTTGCCAGCTCACAGATTTCTTTCCAAATCGTCACCATCCCTCCTTTCCTGAAACATTTTTGTCTCTCTGCTAGTAGAGTGTATGGCATACTTTGACAAAATTTTGTCTGGACATGGATAACAAACTGAACAAAAATCATAGTTAGTGTTTAGCATATCATAAACAAACTTAGATAGCTGTTGCACTAGCATATAAAATCACACTGTTGTAACTGTAGTAAATGAAGTTCTGAAGTTTAGTCCATATAAATTATTGAATTTAATTATTTATTAATTTATTAACAAATAAATAATTTATTATTTTATTTTCTTTATCCTGCACCATATAAAATTGAGTCTGTTAACCCAGCTCCTCAATGTTCACCACTAAATTGTGACCCTATTTGCCACAACCACAAGCCTTTTGAACACTTCTAGGAGTGGTTATTCCACCACTTCCATGGAGAGTCTATTCCATGTGCAGGCTCTCTTTTCAGAACTCTGCACCTGAGACATGGAAGTTGTTTTCTGCCTGTTACAAGGTGACTTGTTTTCTGAGACTTTTTAAAAGATGCTATTATTTTTTATACACTATTTTTCTACTCCATTATATAATACCATCATAAGGAATACCACTTCACAGATTTACTGAATCTTCTATTGAATAATTTATCTGATAAAGAAATATGTGATATAGAAACACTAACCACTGTGATTAGTGGGGTTAGTGTCAACTCTAGTTTGGGTTTTGTTTCTCACAAAGAGTGTGAGAGAGCGTATTTATTTATTTATTTATTTATTTATTTATTTATTTATTTAATGGCGTCTATTTCAAGTATGTCTTGTTGCCTTTTAGTGTAGTTGAGTCAGTGATATTTTTGTTTCTTTTTTTCCTCTAATTTTGACAAGTTTGGTTTTTTTTTTTTTTTTTTGGTTTTTGTTTTTTTTTTTTTTTTTTTTTTTTTTGGTCTGATGAAGTAGTTTGGACCTGGAGCAGCACATGTCATCACGTAACTACTGAATAAAGTAACTATTTTTTTTTCTTGTCCTGTTTTTCTGCTTGCATTTTTCTATTAGTTGAAAGATGATTATTTCCCCATGTCTATAGTATAGCTCAGACCTCACCATTTTTTCCTTCCCATAGTCCTATCATTATCCATCCAGGTCCAGAAATAAGAGTAGCTGGAGCTGGCCACAATAGGGAATTACCACACTAGCCTCTCACCTCCAAGACCCAATTCCACATATGGGTATCAATTAGAAATAGTTTTTCTCTCCCTCTTGCCCTATTTGATCGCAAAATGAAAGCCACTGCCCTGCCTCACACAGCTGTCGAGCCTCTCCATGTAGCAGTGCAGGGGCTAGGATAACAGAGGTGCTGTGCTGGTCTGGAATTAAGTGCTGGACTTGAGGTTGGTGGAGACACTTCCCTACAAGTGTCCTGCACCATTCTTTTTCATGCTCATGAACTCAAAATTCTCTCTTTAATTGGAAAGCAGTCCCCCTGCTGGAAGTAGGACAGTCCTGTAAAAACTCATTGTGTCTTAAATACTTAGAGTTGTTTTGGTTGGGTTTTGTTTTAGCATTTTGTTTTTAAAGTCTCCATGTTGTGATGTGGTGTATTGTTACTAATCTGGAAGGTGATAGTCCTCATGTAACAGCAACAGGATGCAAAACATCTGCACATCTGCTGTTGTTCTAGCAGCTGAAGGGTTATTACTGTTCCAGATGACAAGGAGGGTATAAGAAAAAAATATTTTCAGTTTTATTGTGGTTTTCTGCTTCTTTTATTAAAATAAATATTCAGGTAGCGGGCTGAAAATTAACAGAGGAAGTAATTTTCATACAACCCTTAAATGTGTAGTAGAGCAACTCATTGCCATGGGATATCATAGAGGCAAAGGCGGCAACAGGTTAGATTTGGTTAAGTTTATGAATAGTAAATCCTCATCGCTAGTAAATATGATTGGAATGTAACCCACAGTCAAGAAGATGTAACTGCTGAAAAATGTAATGTCATACCAGGATTTCTCCATGAATCTCCTGTTTAATGGATACTTTCTCCTCTAGAGCTGGTACTAGGGACAGGTTTCAATATTAGAGACAGCTTTGGTCTGACCTGTTATGGTAATTATTTTCTTTTCATGTCTTCTGCAGTTTGTTTTTCTTATCATAGCTGTTGTGAAAAATTGTATAAAGTAAAACTTTTGATAGTTCCTAGGAAACTACTGATCTATCTAAGGGATTTAGCAGGGAAAGAGTTAATTTAGAGATGTTAAAAATTTATGGCTATAATAAACATAAGCACAATGTTTATAGGATAATTTCCTGTTTTTCTTCTGGGTTCTGGTATTGTCAGGATCTAAGGTACTTTTATAACATTTTTGTTGACTTGGTTTACCAGTTATGTCTCTTGGTTCTAAAGGACCTGAATCTAAAAATAGAAAAGGCTATTATACTGATTCTGGGTTTAGTATATTATGATATTGTTTGATATTTATTTCAATTTATCACCTCATTTTGTGCTTTTATCTGATTCTGAACAGAATTAAGTTTTAAAAATGGCTTTTTTAAAAGACGTGTTTGATCACTGGAAAGCAGCATGCCTTTCCACCGGTTTACCTAATCTCATCTTACAGGGTTTTTGTTTGTTTGTTTGTTTGTTTGTTTGTTTTGGGGTTTTTTTTTTGTAATTGTCACTGTCTCACACCAGTGCATTAAATTTCCTCAAAACTATTATTGTCTAAGAAGCTTTATTACTTCAATTTTTAAAATTATGCAAAGTGATATGGTCTCAATTCAACCAATTACACTCTAAACATCTCATTTTCAGAGAGGTTTACTTGCATTGTTACATTGTTACTTACAATGTACAGTGTTATCAATTCATTATGTGTATATATATATATACATACATACAATTTTACTCTTCATTTAATCGTATGCTTAGAGACAAAGCTGTGTGTATTGTCTAGTTTAAGAGATGCAATTTACTAGTTAAAAAGTTGTAAATTATATTCAATATAATTTATGGTGTTCTCTTTCTTAGTGTGTTTGATTTAAGGTCTTTCCATCACTTACTGGTTTATGCAGCTTAAGTAAATGTATCCTACTGCTAAATAAGAGAGAAGAACCAGTAAGACCTGACAAGGTACTCAAAAATGTTTTACCTCAGTGTTAATGGTAATTTCTCTTCCCACTCCTCTCAAACCCCTGAATGTCAAGGGAGGATTTGGGGGGATTAATTCCTTCCCATTGTAAGTGGGATGAGATTCAAAACCACCTGAAGAATACGTAAGTCCATGGGACCTGATGGGATGCATCCTAGAGTCCTGATGATGTAGTCGCCAAGTTCCTCATCATATTAGAAAACTCATGGCAATCAGGTGAAGTCCCCCATGATTGAAACCAGGGAAAAATCATGTTCATTTTTAAGAAGAGTTAAAAAAGGAGAACCCTTAGAAATACTGACAAGTCATTTTTACCTCCATGCCCAGTAGGGTCATGGAACAGATCCTCATGGAAGATATGTTGTTAAACTAGTAGTTGATTAGAGACAGCCAACATGGTTCCACCAAGATCAAATTGTTCCTTATTAATCTAGTGGTCTTCTATGATGAAGTGGCTGTGTCAGTGGACAAGCAGACAGCTGTGGATGTCATTTACCTAAACATCTGTAAAGCTTTTGATATGTTCCCATAGAACATGCATACCTATAAATAGGAGAAATATGGGTTTGATGGATGGACTGCTAGAAGATCCTGGCTGGATGGATTTGTCCCATACGTTGCAGTCAGTGGCTCAGTTCTCAAGTAGAAACCAGGAACTATAGTGTCCCTCAAGGTTCTCTACTGGGACCAATACTTTTTAATATCTTCATCAATTACATATACAGTCAAGTTGGGCACACCCTTAGAAAACTTCAGCAGATGGCACCAAGATGAGCGGTGTTGCTGCTATGGTGGAAGAAGGGTATGACATTCAGAAAGACCTTGACAAGATGAAGAAGTGAGCTTCATGAAGCTCAACGAGACCAAGTGCAACATCCTGGATATGGATCAGGGAAATCTCCAGTATTAACACAGGCTGGGGGATGCACAAATCAAGAACAGCCCTGAGGTGAAGGACTTGGGAGTGCTGTTGGATGAGAGGCTGGATCTGCGCACCTGCAGCTCAGAAAGCCAAATGTACCTTGGCCTGCATCAAAAGAAGAGTGGAAAGTGGGGCCAGACAGGTGATCCTGTGGTACAGAAATGCTCCTCTATTCTTAGACCCCATCTGGAGTACTGCAACCACCTCTGCAGCATAAGAACCTGTTGGAAATAGTCCAGAGTAGGACACAAAGATGGTCAGAGGGCTGGAGCACCACTGGTATGAAGACAAGCTGAGAGACTTGGGGTTAATCTGCCCAGGGAAGGGAAGGCTCTGTCGAGACCTCAGCCCTTTCTAGTGCCTAGAGAGACCACAAGAGAACAGGAGAGGGACTTCAGTGAAGTGCATGGAGTGATAGGATGAGGGATAATGGCTTTAAACTGAAAGAGGAAAGGTTTAGATTAAAATCTAGGATGAAATTCTTTGGCTGGGTGATGAGTCAGTGAAACAATTTGCCCAGAGAACCTGTGGCTGGAAGTGTTCAAGCCCAGGCAGGATGAGGTTTTGTGCAACCTGGTCTGATGGAAGGTGTTCCTGCCCATGGCAGTGGAATTGCATTAGATGACCTTTAAACATCCCTTACAACCCAAAATGTTCTTTGATATTGTGGTTCTAAAGCAGTTCTTTAAAATCAAGAAGAAACACCGAAATAAGTATTCCCTTTTCAGTGAATATTTATCTTTTATTGGTCTGGGGGCTTCATATAAACCCAAGAATTAGAACAGCATGAGGCAATCCTTAGGAAAATCCCTAGACATTTTTGAATTGCCTGTTACAGGGTCTTTGGGCCAGTCAAGATTGGAAGATAGTGACGTTTCCTCTTGTGAGAACCATTGTAAACAGAGAAGTTATTCAAGTCATATTTTGGGTCCACTTTAATAAAACTGAAAAGAGAATAGATATTTGTTTGAGATTTGTGTGTTGTAGTGTGTGACATGAAATTACTTTTAAGTATTATTCTTGTATTTACCATGATATTATTATTTTATTAGTAATAATATTGTGGGTTGTTTGTATTATAAAGAGACAAAGATCACATGTAAAAAAAGCATTGCATTTTATCTTTCCAGTAGCTTCCTGAAGGATGTGAGGGAGAAAAGGTTTTATTTAACAATGTGATCAAGATGATGTCTCAGTAATGAGGATGTGAGGTGGTTTAGCTATGAGGATGAATAGATTAGACAGTTGGAGATTTTTCCTTAGACAAGAAAAATCAGCACACTTAGCTAAAGCCAGGACTGAAGCCTTAGGAAGAGGACCTAATGAAAAATGATGCCAGATTTCATCAATGACAGTGATGCTATCATTCAAAAATTAGTGTGAATAGCAGGGCTGGGATAATTTCCACAGTTGCTGAGAAGAGAATGATAAACCCAAGGTCTGAATTCAGGCACATATAATGTTTGTGGCTTGTTGTTTGGTTTTATTTCAAATTAATGAGCTGAGATTTGGACCTGGATTGTGATTATAAACTTCAAGTATTTGATCATTTCATTAATTCATACTTTGCAATAAAACATAAAAGCCATGAAAACCTGACATTCTGATGTTTTGAGAAAATTCCAATGATTTAGTGGGTTTGACTATGTATTGGTTAATGATGGCACACCCAAGTGGCCAGGTTTTCTTTTGAATTTTCTTTGACCATAATTTGCTGAGAAGTGACCGTCCAGAAGGATGCAAACCTGGGCTTTTGTCCCTTCAATCTTTTTGGACTCTGTTTATACTTGACAGTATCCTGAGCCAAAGGTTGGATTTGTTTATTTGCATAATGCACTTGGTTACTTTTGTTTGTTCTAAAACTGGTTGTCTGAATGTCTGCTAGTTCTCAGGATGAAATAGCTATTAATTATTCTCAAAACATCTCAGTGTACCCTTAATGACTGCAGAGGTCTTTGTTGCATGATCCCCCATCTTGTTACTTTAAGGTTCTTTTTTTCCTGATACATTCCTAACCTACTATGCCTTTCCTGTTAGAAAATTGTTCCCTGCATTGGATCTTTTCTTTGTTCATAGCTCTGCCTTGCTCTTTGACGCTCTTCTGAGTCAAAGTGACTAGATTTGAAGTCATATTCAAGATATTAGTTTTTCCATATATAGTTTGCTCTTATGCGACCCATTTTCTACTTGTTTCTCAGTCTAGTCTTAATTTTTAACAATTTTAATGCCTTTAGCATTTTTAGAGAGCTCTTTCCTGAGAAGCACTAATGTAGAGCCAAGGAATAGGGATGTTTATGAGGATTAGCTTTTTCCTCCTGTGGTGAGTCACAGAAATAATAGGGCCAAAGAGACTGTGTCATTGATGGCATTGAAGATATTTATTGTATGAAAAGGAATACAGATGAAGAGGAAACGGTAATTAAAGACTAGCAGAGCTCTTACCGTGGCGCAAGTGGGATTGGGACTATCAAGACTAGATTCAGATAAAATTAATTCCATTATACAATGAATGTAAAAACCTCATTAAATTTCCTTAGCACAGAAACAGAAAAGAGAGGTCATTGACTATAAGAAATAAAGGGAATGAAATTCTGTAATTTTCTTAAATACAGAAACAAAAACAACTAAATTGTTTTGCCATCCTTATAAAAATACTATACTGTGATATGGCACTGGCTTTCCATTGAACAGACCCATTCAAACTTGTCCTGGTGAGGGACTAGTGCTCACACCAACAGAAACTTTTCTCAATCACAGCCTTCCTTTGCAGAGCTCATTTGAAGCAATAAAATGTCCTGTCAATACAGCATTAGTACCAGAGGCAAATCCTCCAAAGCAGTCACATCCAAAGTATCTGGAACCCCATAACAAGGGAGTGAGACCAGAAGAACCAGTCAGCTAAAAAAGCCAGCCACCAAAATTGCTATTTCTGCCATATTCAAGACTGGATGCAAAACTTGCTTTATGCTGAAACATTTTGACACTGTTCCTACTTCAGTACTTTTTATCCTTGCAGCCAATAATAATCTCATCCTTAGAAATAATTCTAAAAGAGATATTGCTTGTGGGGAAGAAGATCTGGTTGTCATTGTTTCTTTTGTGAGAGCTCCAGGTTTAACAATGAAAAATAATATATTTGTCTAGAAAGATATGTTCATCATTATATCTCTACTATATTATATAGTGGGATTTCACCCTTTTGCTTCCTTCTCTTCAGAACAGTAGCTATGTCAGAAATGCCAGAATACATTTAGTTAATTAACAAATTTATAGACTACTTTTTTCCCATTTCAGTTAGTGAAAACATGAGTTGCCTAATTAAGTAGAGCTAAGACACTGAATTTTTTCTAATATGACATGGATGCCCTGAAGAAAATCAGTATTTATTGCAGTAATTATCATTTTCTGCTTCGCTGTTTTAAAACTGATCTCAAACACTATAGTTCTAAAGTTAAGCAATTTGTGTTAAGCAATATCATCTGTATGTGCAGCTACTGTGGATGCAAGATATGTAGACTGGCAGGTAAGGTATTTTACAGTATCACACTTAAACTATGTGGTTATATTATTAGTATTAGTACTTTCTGAAATTGCATGCCTTTTTAAAATAAAATGGATTACACTGTTACTTGTCCTCTTTTAGCAGATGTATTTAACTTTTTAGTTATGAACTATTTGATGGGAAAGCTCACTGGGGAGTTTCTTGGCACTTGAAATTTAGTTCACTTGTAAGGCGAAGGAATTTTAATAATTGCGGGAAAGGTAATTTGATCCATTCTTAGCCTATGACAGGATGCTTACTGCCACAAATCAGACTAAAGGCTCTATCCGTGAATGAATCATGTCCTGTTTACCCTCCATTTGTATGTAGTGTAAGTTTAATGGAAATAGCTTGCCATGTGTCTTTTGTGTAACATTTTGATATTGCACTCAGTCCTCTGTGGCTTAAACATGTAACAAAACCTTTTTTTAAACTGTGGGAAATAAGAAAAGTCAAAAGTAAGGAGGTGTAAAGGATGAGTAGATTAGAGAGAAAACTCAAATGAGTTTGTAAAACTTTCTTTTTTTTTTTTTTTCTGAAAATTGCTGATTTACATGTCTACTTCATGATTTTCAATTTCCAGCATTAATTTAGCTCTAGAAACAAGGAAAAAGCTTGTCTGATGTAAGGCAACTGCAGAATCTGCACAGGCTGAAGTAGATGGGGGAGGAAAGGAATATTTTTATCCTTAGATATCTAAATGCCCCACGAATCTCATTCTTTCTCATCTTCCTCTTTTATGGTAATTTTATCAATCCTTGTTTTCCTGGATCTTTACATTAAGCATGGGTTGGGTATAATTATATCCATTTCATTTAGCCTGTTAGTAAGTAAAAGTGTGAATTACACTAGAATTTGGGATGGACAAGCAAACAAACCTGGAATCACGTGATCCTGTTTGTCTAACCCCTGGTCATCATTCAGTTTTGCTCTCTTTTTTATATGTTCTAATTTTGAGCCTTTCCCCCCGCCCCCCCACTTTCATACTTGTTAAACTTCTAATTTGGGACAATACCCTTGTTCTAGTCTGAAATATGTATAGAATGAAAACATTTTCGTGGTGGCAATATTGTGGGACTTTGTGAAACCACAGGTGAGGATTGCATTATTTTAAAGGCAGCAAGTCACCTCCGTATGGGACTTTATCCTCTCCATTTCCATACCAACTGTTTTATCCTCCATGTTGTTTTTCTTTTGTGTTCCTTCCAGGCTGGACTCCTTCTGCCCCAGAGGGGTCCTCTAACCTGCCATTTGCATCTGTACCATAAATATTTTATATAGCCCACAATGCTTTATGCATATTTTAACTGAACAATACCATTTAGTAAATTGTCTGTCAATATGATGGATGCACGGTTACTGCCACAAAAACTGTGTTCAGTATCTCAATATTATCGAAATATCAATTGTCCCTTCAAATTTGGTCCATTTTCCTGCCAGTGATAAGGAAAGTAAAAATGGTCTGAAATTCTGAACTGCCTGCTGAGGAGATGTGACAAATTGTGTCAGTTTCCAGGAGTCTGCATAAATATGCATAGCTCTTCTGCTGAGTCTTACTGCCAGCCTGAATGGGTGGCTCTCATTAGCTCCAGCTTGGGAGGATAAAAGCTAAACGTCCAAAATGAACTTATATCTGTTTGCTGTGATGACAAGTTTAAAAGCTCAGACTATGTCAAATATTTGCAAGCAACGCTTCAAAAACCAGCATGCACTGTGACACAAAATAAATATCAATTCTTCATAGCTATTTAGCAATTCACATGTCCATAGAACTGCTGCCTTTAAACTTCACATTTTTTTGTGCAACTCTAGGTTAAAGGCTAGGAAAATCATGTTAAACAGGTTTGTGTCATTGAAAATAAATGGCCTGCCAGTTTGAGGGGCATCAAGTATTGCTAAACATTTCAGTCATGCATTGGTAAACAGCTTTTTGTATGATCACTGACAGTACATGAATGCATGACCCTTTCTGAAATAAGTGGTGGATACAGCAGGGCCTGTCCTACTGAAGGCCTAAACAGTATCTTTCAGGAAGGAAATAAACGACAAGACCCTCAGTCAGGTTTTACTGTGCATCCCAGGTTCTGGAGCTGTTCTTCTGGAATGGTAGTGTGGTTTTCCACTATATAATTCTGAGAATTACTTAAAGATGTTAGAACCTTATGGAAAACCCTACTCCTATTTAAAAAGGTCTTCTAGAAGACATCTCTGAGACGCCTGCAGACTGGTATTATCTCCTCTTCACATGGCTAAAGAAAATACCTCCCTCTGCCACCAGTTCTTCACAAAATGTACAACCAAACCGTTCTGATTTTTCATATAAATTATTCTTTCCTTGATCATATGAGTATGATCATGATTTTTCTTTTGCTGCTATCAATGGGTGATTTAATAATTTTAAGCAGACCCTTGCAAAAAAATCCCTCCTTATTCCTTTCAAAGTGGATTCACTGAATTTAAGGGAATTTCACTTGGTGTTGTGACTACACCAAGAGTCTGTTGATATGAATTTTTTATTGTAGTTATAAACCTCATAAAAACCTTGTCAATTAGCTGAAAAACATTCACCTTCTCCTGACAAAATGCTATGTTCTTTGTATATTTCTGTTTTTAAAACAGATATGACGCCAAAATAATTTTATATGCTTTACTTTTACTATACAACACATACTTGTGTTCTTCCTAGTATTAAATTTGTGGTGAAAAGTCACTGGGTTGTTATGTGGATGTTCATAGTGCATTTTTATGTGCATTGATTAATTTTGTATTCTTTACACCATAAATCAAAGTAATAAGGAAAATTTTCAAATGTGCCACTTGAAATATATCTTTCACATTGCCTTTGTTCTATTTATAACCTTGTTTTTCTGTACATAACGTGTTCTTATATACTGTAGAATACCTGATATACAGTAATGGGTGCAGGGCTGTAAAAGTCTCTCTTGGCACTCTTAACATGGTCAGATTATTACTGTGTTCACCGATTCAGCTAGATGTGTTCAAGGATCTTCTGTGGTCTGAAAGGTCAGCTGCTTTTAGTTGTGCACTGGCAGAATACTAATACTGTCCTTATTCAAATTACCTGCTACAGTACTTATTAAATTGATGGCCTTGTGCTCTAATTTAATACTGCCATCGTTCAGAGGCAGGTCGCAGCTGCACTCTGAGCAGAATTAGATGGTGCTGAGGCAAAGTTCAAGCAGAAACCATAGTTTTGGTCTGCATTTTCCCACTAAATTAGCAGTCAGATGCAGTGTATAATTAATTAGCACAAACCAGGGAAAGCTTGTCATTTAATAAACCTTTTTTTATTTCCACATTACACAAACAGTGGGAATTGATCCATTAAGTGCCTAGCTATTTATGCTGTTAAATGTATGTCTGGTTGTTAAATTGAGATGTCTAGTTACATACGTTCAGTATTTAAGAGCTTCTCACAGATTGCTCAGTGTTTGTCGAGATTTTAAGTCACGTTCCACAAATCAATAATGGTTTCATTAATGAATCTGAACATCACTGGTTGAGATAAATAGATCTGAGATGCCTAGAAAAGAAATGGTGTCTTGAAATGTGGTAGTCAAGGCATCATGGTATTTATTTTTTTGCCCTACATATCAAATATTCCACTTACATCATGCTGCCTATTCTCTACATTGCAGCCTTCTTTTTCCCTATAATCCTTGTTCATAATTGCCTAAGGTGTTGTATAACTTCATCTCTTCAGAGTCCTACGTGGTATTAAACATGCAGAGTAATACATTTCAACAACCACTTGAAGATGTCTGAGGGAGCACAGACGATGCTTGTCCTTAAAAAAAAGTAAAGGGGAAGTATTTGAATCACACTTACTTTTTGTCAACTGTATTTCTGTACTGGAAATAGCTGCACTCATCTTAGTCATATAAAATTCTAGAATTTAAGGGTTTTAACATTCTATATATACTATAACATATATGTTTCAAGAAAAAATGCATATTGGCAATGAGTCATAAGACTAACTGCCAGCTATGATAAGAAATCTTGTCTGCTTTGCTCATGTATGTTTATTTCATGTGGGAAGTGGGGAAGCATGGTATTTTGCACAGGGGTCCTTTAACCAGTACACAGTGATCTCACTTATTCAAAATAAATTATTTAAAATGAATCTAAACTATAGGCTCAAAACCAGGGAATAGTCTTCAGCACTTCTGCCTGATGAAGGCAACACAGCACAGGAGAGATGAATAATCTACTCTTCTCACTATCTCTGTGCATCTTGGTTGATTCTGCAGTTTCTCTAACAGATCCTTCAGTGTTTTGTCTGGGTCTTTCATTAGCATTTCAAACATTCCCTTGTTATTGTAGCCCATTTAACATGAAACCTGCAGTTGTAACCAAGAAGAAAACTCCTAGGCAGGTAAAACACAGCATTTTCTCATGAAAAGGGCATGATCCTGTTGTGAGTGCAAGTTTACGTGGGGTTTATAACACAGCTAGAAGAAAGCTCAGCATCTGCCCGTGTGTGTATGAACAGTGACTGAGGTCTGTGGAGAGAGCACAGCATTGGGCAAAAGAGCTAAAGGAGATGCCTGAGTGCCTAAAGTAAATTAAATAGGTTTAAACTTTGTGCACATTTATACATTTTTGTTTCAAAACCCCCAAAATGAAACTAATTTGGGGCTTACACACACATTTCTTAAAAAGTATTTTATTATAAGTTCATTAATGTTAAATGTACTTGTTTGGAAAAATGAACTTACTTTAATTAGTGGTGATGGCTGCTGGAAAGAGTTAGCTATAATTACCTAGTTATCTAGTGAACAGTTTCTCATGCATTAAGTGCTAAGATGCTGACATCTTTTCCTCGCTTTTAATGTGCTGCACACACCATAGTCAGATGTTTTCTGGATTGCGGGTTGACAGTGTGAACACAAGTGAGGAAGACTAGTGTATATCTGACAACGGATAAATGAACCCAGTACTCTCCAGACTGCTCATCATCCCTCAGGATGTTAGGAAAGCAGCTGCCTTGTACACCCACCTCTCTTGGATACCTGCTTGATAGGGTAAATTAAGCCTGGTATATGAGATTAGATCACATCGTCAGAACATTTCAAGGCTTCCAAGCAAAATAAAACTGAGTAACAATAACATTCTTCATGCCTTTGTATAATAAAAGGCTGAAACAAGACAAATCGAAGGAGCTGACAATGCTGTCGATGCTTTATTGTTTCCATTTGGCTACAAAAGAAAAGAGACAGCAATACATTGATATACAGGGTGAAGGTCTATATGCTGAGATAGATACCTTTTTTTAACCAAGAAAATAAGTATACATATTTCATATGTCCTGGTTTTAAAGCTTTTTGCAATGTTTGCGATAAAATGTACTGCAGATTTGCATGTTCAAAAACATCCTTGACAGCTATGGAAATTGTGTAGTTTGACATCTCCTCAACTTAGCTAAGGCAAACAAATAAGACCAAGTTGACTGAAATTTAAAATCTTTCCTAATCCTGGGGATGTGATGGCAGCTTGTTTGCACTGGCATCCAAAAGCTACAGTATTGTCGGAAATTGTAGCAAAGCTGAGGTAACTTTGACTGTACTGACCTCAAATATGATGTGAACAGCCGTGCGGGGAGAGGGATGGGAGGTTATGGGGGGAGGCTGTCTACATGTTTGTTTGATCTTCAGGCAGTGTTATGAGTAAGCACAGTATTTAGATGCCTGAGAAGATGATAAATCATCAGTTATGAAAGGAGGTAAGAGCTTCTCTATTTTATACTGCCTGTTTGCTCTAGCTCTAGATGAGGGTCTCACCATGGTGGGCACTGTGCAATGGCAGAACAAATAATGTACATGTAAAGATTAAAGGCTTCTTTATCCAAGCTAGATAAACCATACTGTCTTTGATTGACTCACGGAGAGTTCTGGTTCCTCTTTTCATCTTGTTTGTGTTATTTGATATTCACAGTCAAGAAATGAAGTTGTGAGGCCTCACTCATAGGACATGTAGGTATATTATAGGTAAAAACGATATTTAAAAACTAACTGTTTTGTACCAAAGAGACTGTGTGCATGTGTCTCATCTCTGAGGGGCAATTAGAGGCTTTTTTGCAGAATGTGGTCAGGCAAGCCCAGGCTTCAGCAGAAATAGGAGATTTATCACAGCAGCTAGATAGAATACTGTTTCAGTCTGGGGATGAATCACTGTTTTTGTGTTTCATGATAGTTGCTGGAGAACTGGTTTTGAGTATTTATGCTATGTAGCACCCAGATCAGTGTAACCCAATTGGTGCACTGCAGCCCCATTACTCTTTTAAGATGAAGAGTGCTAACGTTTGCTTTCCTTGAGCAGAAGCTACTGCCTCCGTCATTTGATCTCTCTATTATGCCCCAGACTCAAGTTTCTGTTTAATGATAGAATTTGCATTTATTTGGCTCTTGTTATAAAGAATGACATATTTGTACAACATTTCAATTCAAAAACTGAAGATATTAAAGCCAGATTAAGGCTGTATGGTAAAACAGCCGCATGTGACGTATTTTCCCCCCTCTACTTCACAAGTGAGGAAAATTTGAAGGGTTGTTGAATACTCCTGAGGTAAGGATTCAGGATGTTGCACTCTCCAGTGGGCAAAGAGAGGTACAAAGAGAGGGGACAGCCACAGGCACCATGCTGTCCCTTTGAGGAATGCTTTGCCGGGGCCAGCAGGATGGCAGGAGGATAGCAAGAGATATAGAGAACTGAGCAAAAATTGTGCCAACTGCAGGTACACAGTGTAGCTAGTCCTGGGTATGTTCTTGAGGGACATAATGTTGAAGCTATAAGTAAAGGAGGGGATTTGGCTTACTGGTCCATAAGTTCCTGTTTCAGACACTGTGGACAGTGAACAGTGTAGAGTTTTAAGAATAGATGGGAGTTTTCATTAGAATTGAAAATAACAGGAAATTATTCTTTTCTATAGTCTCCTTCATGGTGATCAGAACTTCTTGAATAAATAAATGCTTGCAGAAATTATTGAAAAAAAAAGAAAATAAGAAGATAAGGTATATAAAATCTTTACTATTCTGATTTTTTTAGTCAGGTTTGGTAATCTGTGCTGGTTTCAGTTCTTCTGACTGAACGAGCTATAGCATGATAACCCCTGAACAATTTCTGAGAGCTTGCTTATCCCTTTCAGCCTGCTGTGGTGTCCATTGCAACTCATAGTAATATGAAAAGTCACATTTACTCTACTTTTGTGCAGATGAGAGCATAATCTGTCTTATCTTTTCAAAGTCACTCAGTGGGTTCAGTTAGAATGTCAGTCTTGTTCAGTAAGCTGGCATTAGCTGTTGAATCTTCTACGTTGCTAGAAGTCAACCTTAAGCAGTTGGAGACTTCAAACTGAAAATTTTAAGAGATTAGAGATGCACATATGCACTCTCAACAGGTTGAACCTGAGTGCATGAAGTCCATTGCACACTTCAGTGAAACCACAGTAACAGTTCTAGAAGAAAAGATTGCATGTCAAGGTTTGGTAAGATATTTTTGTTTAAGTTTCCTAAAAATCAACATTTCAGTCCTGAAGGGAAACCTGTCCCATAAGAACTCTGAGGCTTGACAGTGTTCTTTCACTGTCTTATATTTTTCAGCTGCAGATAAACACTAGCTGTTGGAGCAGAATTCAGATTACTTTTGTTTTGGTGTTTTTGTTTTGGGGATTTTTTGGGTTTTGTTTTACTTATGTATTTAATACTATTTCTGAAACAGAATCATCTATTATAATGTTCTATTTTTTCATAAAAGAAAGTGAGATTTACTTTTTCATTATTTTGAGTGTCTTTCTCAGGTGGCACAGTAATATGAAATTGTATTTTACAATAATTTCTAATAATTAAGTTTTTAAATAATAATTTTAATATTTTTTAATATTTTGGGAAAATGTTTGTGATATTTTAATTCACTTCTTGAGCTCTTATAATATTACCTGACTAATCTTCAAGTGCCTGACGACCCCCAAAGTAAGTAATGCACAGCTGAAGATTTAAAATTTTTTTAAAAAAGTAGTGATAAAAAGGAAAGAAAACAGAATAGAAGAGCATAAATCAGAACTAGTAACAGAGTTGTAATAAACACATTATTCATGATTGATTCCTGTGTTCATTCCTATCACATATAACTTGTGCATGAATGGAGATCCAAAACAATTCTGTACCACTCAGTATATAAAAGGCAGCTAAATCTGCTTGTATAAATCTCACTGATGTTGCACTCCATCAAAAAGGCAAATATTTTGCATAATTAGCCTAGAAACTCAGCTACATTTTTCAGGAGACAGCTAGTTCACTGCCCTCACTGCAAAAGGATGACACCAAGTAAAATAGGTGCATCTGGCTGCTTAGCAGTCTTCATAACTGGGCCTTTTATTTAACTGCCGAAGTATGGATTCAGAAGTCTAATTTTAGGCATGTCTTTTTTTCTTATTTTTATTTTAATTCTTGGTATCCTACTAGGTATTATAGGTATCTTTGTCTGAATGGCCCTTCTCTTCTCTCTCCGACGTAGTCTTTTTTAAAAATTAATTCACAAAATGTTTGCTGTACTAGAATTCTGCTGCAGTATCCAAAAGAGAAAGAATATGCAGTCCTATTTTGGATTAAAGCTGAAATATTTGAATCGTTAGATCATACAGTTATGACTAATTTTCTAGCAACAGTTTTTAGCCCAATTTTTCCATCTTCATATTTCCAAGCCTGTTTATTTCACTAAGTGGTGCAAAAAGTCTGCTTCTTTATTATGATTTTGGAATATTGCAGATAAATATAGCTATTCCTGTTCAGAGAAAAGCTCTATATTATGTGTGATCTGGGCCTGTATGTAGTCATGATAAAATTATTTAAGATTAAGACAGCATTTTGTACACTTCTGTACATAAATTTGCTGAATGTTAACTTGGAAATCTCTACCAGTGAAAAATACTTAATACTGATTTGTGCAGAAAAAAAAAAAAAAATTAGTAAAATTCCTTCTTCAAGGTGGAGACTCACAGTCAGCAGGGTCAGCAAGAATTTGTGTTTTTCCATAGGTGCTCCTGTTGTCTGATAGACTGGGCACCCACTGGGCCTGCAGGCAAGATTCTGAACTTAACAGTGCGGTGGTCTGATTTAGTGTGACAAAGTCTTCATTATCACAAACTGAGATAATCCAAGGCATTCTTATTTTAAATAAACTAAAGAAAGTTTCTTGTACAAGTGAAAAGACAAATTTTCTATCCCAAAAGATCTTATTTTTTCATTTCTGTTATTTTTAAAACTTTTAATTTTCTGTTCTAGACATATTCGGAATTTTTTTTTTTTTTTTTTTTTTTTTTTTTAATATCTCTGAAGTATGATAGCTATTGCCATTGAAACTTCTCTATGAAATTTTAGCTAGAAAGGTGGTAGGGACTTTATTTCAGATTGTGACTTTGAAACCTTGTTGCAAAAGGAAAAAACCAACAGACAACAGATATAAATCTGTTGACTGGAACTGTGAACTATTCAGAGATTTTTAAATCTATGAAATAAAGCACAGGGTCTTGGGAGGCGAGGGACAGTTTTGGTCTTTAAGAATATTATTTCAGGGTCATGCTTAGCCCCCTATAATATTTTTGACATTTTCTATTCAGAGCAGTCAAAGAGTGGAAAAAAATTACTGACTAAGCATTTAATATTATCAGTAATAATTTATTCCCTCAAAGAGAGTAAACTGGATGCCATATAATGTGCATTTTTTAATAAAAGCTAGCCCATTTTCAATATATATAACAATGAACATTTTGTGGGGTTTTTTTGCACTGATGAATCCTTTTTGTAAGACAACACAGTACCCCACAGATGCAGGATTTTTTCCCTTTAATTCACATTAAAATGTCTTTCTTCTATATCTGCCATAGTGTTATTGAAAACATGACATCATTATTTAAAACAAGTCAGAAGAAATTTCTAAATATCTGTAATTGGGGGGAGAGAAGGATGTTGAAAAATCACATAAAGGATTTTTGCATACTTAGAATCAAAAAAAAAAGGAGTAATTAACTGTTCCAAATATCCTCCCACTTATAATAATAGGATGTCTTCAGTCAAATTTGTAGAATTTATTTTATTTTGTTAATTGATTGGTATATTCATCATTCAATGATATATTAGATAGAGTTGGATGCTAAATTACTTTTGTCTGATAAGTCTTCCAATTAATTCTCCTCACACTATTTTCCTAGTGACATCTGAACTTCTTTCATTATATAAAACACATCTTGAATAAGACATTGCCGAATAATAAGCAGGGATGCTAACATGTTCAAAATTAGAACACTTGACAAAGTCAAATGCATTCTCATTTAGACAATGACCTCACCTAATGTCATTTTCAGTGTATCCTATTGAGGGGGAGTTTATAGTCTCTGTCTTTTTGCCTATATACCCTTAAGTCAAAAATTTTAGATGGAAAAAAAAAAAAAAATAGAAGGAATTTTACATACTATTGGTAGTGTGGTCTCACATACTAAAGGCCATTTAGAATATCTGTGTTTGTTATATTTTTATTCTACCTTGTCTTAAAATTTCTTATTAATCAGTCTTCTTGGAAGAGTATTTTTTTTATTTGGGCAGGTAGACATTTAACATACATTAAAATGTATGCTAAATGAGGTACAGTATTACATTTGCTTGCAATTTGCATTTTTCATAATACATCAGCCCGATTCCTTTTGCATAGATAGCATTTCATAAACCAGAGAACACTGATAATAGCTGATTTAACTGACTTGCTAATACAAGGAGCAGATCATTTTAAATGGACCTTACATCTTTATAGGATGTTAGAGATGAAGACATTACTTCAAAATGTAGGTAATTATAGCCTCTTTTTTTATCAGTGCTATTTGCTGAGGTATTATCATAAGATGGCACTTTAGTATTAAGCAGGACCTTAGAGTGGCTATAAATCAGTCCAACTGAGTCATCATTGTCCAAGGCATCTGAACTACTGAAATGTTGTGGATCCTACAGAGAGTGTGAAATCACTTGACCCTTGGCATTAACCTTTACTGAATGAATAGACACTGCTTTCCACATCGTGGAACAAAAGCAGAATAGTATTGATTAAACACCACATTCACTTGATATTAAATACTGGCTGAACTCACTTTTTGCTTTCCAGCTCCAGTGGGAAAAACCCAGAGAGTTGCTGACTCTCAGGAGAATGCATGTTTGTAATTCAGAGCAATGTTTTTTCCTGCAAAGTTTTCTTTTTTTTCCCCTCTTTGGATCAATAACTGGCAGCCATGATCAGCCATGAGTATGTATTGTCAATTCTGACCTGTGTACTTTATCACTTGGGGTGAAAGGTCACAGTGCTGTGACTAATAATGCAGTTGTCCCAGGCATGAATAGTTTCCTGGCTGTAATGCAAGTGCATCTATCTATCTATCTATCTATCTATCTATCTATCTATCTATCTACACACACACATATATACACACACACACACACACACACACACACACACATAAATGCTCTGCTTTATTATGAATCTTGTTTACCAAACCTCTCAGCTATTTGCTTTGAATATCTGATTAATCTGCTGTGTGGCATCCTATTTACAAAAGCTCATAGAGATTTACTAAATGGTTTTGCTCTTGGCAGGAATGCGAGTTCCCAGGGACTTGGAAGTATCAAAGTGGGAATCTTGGGAATTAACTCTACCAAAGTTATGGAAGAAAGCTATTGCTTCATTTGATAAGTGAGAAAATGGAAGAAATGAAATCAGGAGAAAGATAAACAGAAGAATTCTTTCTTTCAGTAAATTCTCCTGCATTTCATTAGGACAGATTCTGCTCTTGTGTGCCTGTAAGCCCTGTAAGCTGTAAAACTCAGAAACATGTTTCTGTAATGCATAAGTCCTTCCCTAACACTGTTGATTCAATGCATACAAGGGCAACAGTGAAGAAAACATAAAATACAGTATATAATGCATAGAAGGAGCTGCAGCAACATCACTGTCTGTCTACGAGCAGGTGACTGTTCCTGCTTGAAACTGCATTCCAAAAAGTTACTTGAATATAATTCCTTTTTGAAACCAAACAAGTTCTGATTTTAGCTCCATAATTACAGATTTATAAAGCAGGATTTACCAAACAGCTTTGGGAAATCTTACCACAAATAAGAGTTTACAAAGCTAGTCTAGGATTCTGACTTTTTCCGCTTCAAAAGATTTTGTAGTATTAAAAGCCAGAGGAATTGCATCACTTCTCACAATTGTTTTCACCTTGGTGAGTTTGTGTTCTGCCTTGTCCTTCCTCCAGATTCCTAACTGTGTAAGTTGTAACTGTAACCCATGTAGCTTTTTGGCTGGATATCATCATTCTCTCTGCGGAGTATACTTTAGGTATGAATATGATTAAAAAAAAAAAAAATACAGTGAAAAACTAAAGAAAATAGTCCATAGTATCATGTAAACAACTGAGTTTTCATCTAGAAAATCCCCTCCCAAACTGAAAAGATCGAAAGGAAAATCAGTCTGGTTTAACCCATACAAAAAAATCAATTTATTTCTCATAAAACAGAGACATTGAAATGTAGCAATAATAATACTAATAGTAATAATAATAACAAGAGCAATAAAATTTGTTATGGAAACTTATAAGAAGCTTTAGGAGCAGAAAGGATAGAAAATTTCTGGAGAAAAGTACCCATCAATTCTAACCCAGCAGTGTGCTACTTAGGTCTTCATAGAGATCTTGTATAATGTAGATTTATTATGTGACTGTGCAACTGTGCAACTTTTTTTTTCCCACCAGCAGGAAGGATTTCAGCCCATCTGTGGAATTGCTGCACAAACTTTTCATTTTATTTTGGTCTCTGTTATTGTCTTTTAACTTTTTTTTTCTTGTTGGCCCAAATCACATTTGAAAACAAAAAACCCAAAACAGCTTATTCCTTTTTCTAAGACCATTTTATCTTCATGCAAGTAGTGGGGAAAACAAACAAACAAACAAAAAAACAAAACAAACAAACAAAAAAAACAAAAAAACCCCAAAACAAGCAAAAAAACCAACCAACCAACCAAAAAAAACCCAACAAAAAAAAAACCAGAAAAACCCACATCAAAAAAAAAACAACCAAAAAACCAACACCACCCCTGCCTAAAGTTATTTAGCAGCCTTCAGTTAATTTAGCCTAATTCTGAACCTTGACATAGTGTTTCTCCAGACTATACAATGCTCTTCTTTATGTACCCAAAGGGAGTTTCATAGTGTGGATATTGTTTTCATACCTTTCTTGACCTGCTTGTTTATTAAGCTTGTGTGGAAGGGCTATTCCTTGTCTGAGGTGATCTCCAGTTATGCAGTAATATTTTGCATGTAACTGTATGGATGTGCTGTCAGCCAATTTTTTTTTTTTTTTTTTTTTCCCCAAGTTACAGTATTAATCATACATAAAGAACTAATAAACAGAAGGACTATGTTTATTTAATATATCTCTAGGCACACATAACAAGAGTACACTACCATAATCTAAATGCAGGAGATGTTCTTTTTCATGTATTACAGGAGCTCATACCATGTGGCTGATAATGATGAAAAAGATAAAAGGATAAAGCCTCTTTAATCCTTGCTTCACTGTAAAGCTGTTAATGTTTGTACATACATGCATATTTCTACAGAGTAACAAGTATTAAAGGCAGATAAAGTAATTTGGAAATTTACTACAGTCAGGAGAAATATAGTTAAAGGTTGTCTGCATGCCAATCAGAGATCTATGTTTTACATCCAAATTAATATAACTCTTCAAATACAACAGTAAAAGATTTTATTAATTCACCAGATGCAAAAATAACCCCTTAAAAGTGCTGACTCAGTAGTTTTTCCCAGAAAAATAAAACTATCTTTGCTTTTCAGACATTATTTTTGTCAATGGGAGGGGTGATGCTTGTGGTATGTACTCAGATGTTAAACTGATAATCAGGAATTATGTCTACTCACACAGAAAATTAATATTAAATTTTGAGGCTATTAGGCAACTCCAATGAATGGATGCAAACAGAGGGAGTAGCTTTCTTACAAAAATATCAACATAGGCACTTTTGTAATGCTATGTAAATAAATCTGTTCATTATTAGTAGTCATACACTACTGTTATGATTCAGGTGTCCTTAGGCAGGCACAGAAAGGACAACACTTCTATAAATGTCTACCTTATTAGGTTAGGTGTGCTGCAAATGTGAAATATGCCACAGATATAAGCAATGTCATTAAGATGCATCTCCACAGGCATGACAATGTTATGGTATATAGTAATCAGTGCAAAATATTTTACAGTGTGAAAGAACACCTCTTATATTGAAAATCTTCAGTTCATCAATAGTGTCCTCCTTTGATCTTCATATTCAGTTAGTTTACTAGCTTAAAGTTCTGTCTCACTATTGCCCATGTAACAGGAAACCCCTGCATTTTATGACATTAATAAAAAGTCATTAATTCATGCTCATGATCTTTCATCAAAATTGTTTTGGCAAGTTGTCTCATGACCAGGGAGATATAGTGATCTGGGGGTACAAAAGTCTTTCTTATCTTACATAAAAGTGTTTGTAGTGTAGGTGAATGTCTTCTTCACATACAGTTGAATATGATTAATGCAGATCCTTTCTGGGGGTAAATACCACTCCATTTCATGCCAAAGGAACTAGCTACAAGGCAAATTCTTTCTTGAACTGATAGGAAATAAGAAGCAGGGCAGATCACTACAGAAAAACCCTGGTCCCACTGATGCCAAGCTGAACTTTTTGTCATAGCTGTCAATCAAGACAGATTTCACTTATTTTTTGTCAGGAAGAATATGTTTCTTGAACAATGGATTCATAGCATATTCATAGCCAGGTCTAAAGTAGGTTTGAAAAGCATTTAAGTAACTTCCCAGACTTCACCATCACACTCATCCTTTGCATTACTCATCCCACCCCAAAACCTAGTAGAATTGGGTAAATGCATTTTTCATACTCTGTTTTATTTTTTCCAGGGATTATTCTTTATTTATTTATCTTGAACTTTTATATATTAACCATTTTGATTAATTTTTGAATTGAAGAGGATTGAGTCTGATATTCCATTTATTAATACAAAGAAAATACTGGTCCAATTTTGAAATAAAATATTGCTCAGGAGGACTAAGAGTGACAAAAGCAGGTTCCTTGGACGATGGACAAAATGCATCCTATAATTTATTAGCATCACATTTCTATAATCTTTTTTGGCAACAAAACCTATATTTTTTGAAAGTACAAAGAACGAAAAAAACAATGAGAGCACCTTCTTCACTCTTTCTGCCTTCAGTCTCTCTTTCTCTACAGAGGAACAAGGAGTTTTCTTTAAGTTAGTGGATTATCTCCATTAATGTGGAAAAAAATAGTACTGGCAGCTACTACTACTACTACTACTACTACTACTACTACTACTACTACTACTACTATTGCATTTTTACAAAGAAACATATTTTAAACAATTTTTACATCGGAACAGAAATTAATACAAATAAATCTGCAATGTATGATTGAAAATTTATACTGTGATTGAGGGCCACTGTGATACACACAGCATCACTGAAGAAACATGAAGAGTGCAATGAATTTTGGTTTAGAAGGTTACCTCACAAGTCCATTTAGAATTTAACTAAATTAATAAAGACCTATAAAGGCTTTAGACTATGACAATTTGAATTGTTCATGGTAATTATTTTACAACCAAGAGAATCCTGCAGAATTTAAGAAAATATGTTATGTGCTGTAGTAATACGCCTTTGAGAAAATTTGATAGGGAGAATACTGAAATTAAATAAAGTGAATAAATATTATTATTGTATTTACACTAACTTCTGATGGATCCTCTTTTCCATTTTTCATCAATAATTAATGTGGCTGTCTTCTTAAGCTGGTTTTGGCCTATTTGGCCTATTTTCTGTTTCTGAACAGCAGTTCTGATAGAAGGGTTTGTCCTTAATTGTCTCATGTGCATGACTCTAAATTAACCTTCTGTTGTTTGATGCACACTAAGGATATATGGCATTGACTTCTGTTGCGGTGCCTAATGCGTGGTCTTCCTCATGCTCGCTCAGGCTAGCTCAGGCACCATGGCGTGGAAAGGTACGGACAGCTGGCCGTGCCATCTAATCCGATCCTGTGGGGTCTTGGCTCCCACGCGACAATAGGCACAGGTGGTGCAAGGCAATGAAGGTGGAGATAGAAAGGTGCGGTCACAAGATAGAGCGGTTACAAGATTTTATTGGAGCCTCAGTGCAGGATCTCCTCACCTCCAGATAACTGCCCAGGCAGAGCCCCCGAGGCTGCCTGCCAACACCTTTTATTTGGGGGTGGAACAAGGAGAAGAGGCAGGGGGTGAGCAAATCAAGGATCACCAGGGAAGGGTCACACTGGTAAATGATATTTTCATAAACCAAACATAAATGATGAGGAGGGACCCCCTCTGGATCTGACCTATCACTCAATGGCCTTGGAAGAACTTTCTAGCTCTAGGGGAAGGCACCGAGATGACAGGCAGACTCCAGAGGAGGGGGGAGTTGGGGATTGACATGGAGGGGAGAAAAACAGGGAAAGACCATTGGGGGGAACAAACAGGGATACATAGGAGGAACCATTCCATAAATTAACAGCACATACAATAATACCAAAACAAATCCCACCCCACTACATCTCCCCTCTTCTATTTTAAAATGTAGAGAATTAAGCTGGAGGTGGAAGGTGCCCTGGACCTGGATAGCATTCAGCAAACCACTCTTGCTGGGTGGGCCAGCCTTCATAGTGTTGCCCTTCGACACCCAGGCCTTCCTTCAGCTCCATGTCTTCCTCTGGTGCACTTGGGATGGTGGCATGTTTCACTGAGGGGGAATGTGTGATGTGAACGATTAACTTATAAATCATCCTCTTAATGACACCACAAGAAATTAAAGCAACAACAATAACATATAAAATTAATAAACCAGTCTTTAAAATTGAACCAATCCAGCCTGAGAGTCCCCAGTCCTTCAAAAGTCTGCTCAGCCAGTTGTCTGTCTCCCTCTTGATCTCACCAGCCATGTCCTTCATTCTCTGGGGATAGTTTTGTGGATGTTTTACACTTTCAAGGACAAGTTGAAACAGCACAGCCCTTTAAACACCTCACATTGATGGCCATGAAGGAGGAGGAGGTAATCAATTGCTGCTCGATTCTGCAATGTCACCTGCCTTGTTATTTGTTCGTCAGCCAGGAAGTCAGCCAGGGTGTTGGATGTCAAATTGCTTGTTTCACCACCCAGCACTCTAGGTGGGCCAATTCACCTAGAGCCTTTGCTGCCAAGACCCATGGTAAAAAGACTGTGATGGCGACTCTTTAGATTTGGACCAATGAATAATTTCAGAATCACAGTCGGAGTCAAGTTGTGCCAGATCTCTCTTTTGGATCGCCAGTTTTGCAATAAAATTTTTTCCTCTGCCAGTGCATAATATGAGTTTTGTCGGGGGTGAACAAGCCCAACTGGCCTAAAGTGCATGGATCTCCTGTCAGGTGAGAGCGGATGCCTGCCCATGCCTGGTCACCACAAATAAGAAAAATTCCCTTAGGGAGGGCTAGGGGTTTATAACTTAAGGTGGAGGCCATCTTTACATGGGGGATCCTGTTGCACCATGTTCCAGCAGTGTAAACACTTTTTATTTGGAAAATGGGTTGGAATAATTTTTCCTGGCCCTTGGGTGGGGTAAAAACAAACTGAAAACAAAAGAAAGCATTGGATCAACCAAGGATTTCTAATTCATTGGGTTCTTCATGCAATTTGCAAAGGACAGGAACATAACTTCTCCATAGGATCACGGGGTTTTTAACTGGGAGATTAACTCAATGTTCAATAAAGGAATTTGTGAGGGAATTCCCGGACAGGGTGAGACCAAGGGGAGGGTCATTGCGGTTGGCTTGTGCAGTGATTCCCAGGAGTCTTGGAAGGAACTCATCTTGTCTAAAAGGGATCCCCACAAGACAGGTCAACAATGGGTCGGTGGCGGAGGTGGCAGAAAGGCAAATGTGCTCCTGTCTCATAGATCTTGCAAGGGTGGGCCCACACATGAGCTTTTGGCTGTGACACAATCCATTCTCTGGTCAGCAAGAGGAGGGTGGTGAGCAGAGTCCACAGGGGGAGATGGATCTCCATCACAAACTGGGCTCGGGTCAGGATCCAGCTCAAATTAACCGAAAAGGACTTTAAAAAAGACAATTTAGTTTGGGGTAGGGAAACTGGAAGGAAAGGGAAGTTGCCCCCAGATGTTATCCTCCTTCTTTTTCCTTCTCCACACAGACCAATACCTGTGAGACTTTTTCTTTTGTCCCTGAGATTTTTGGGATGTAGGGCCTCACCCATTTGGATGGCAACCACCTTAGGCCAGTGGGAGTGGACACGCAAGTGTATCCACGTCCCCACGTGACCAGCTCATGAGGTTCCTCCATCCATCCAGTCTCAGCATCCTTGACCATGACCAGTGGCCTCTCTTTCATGGTTAATTGTTGGTTTACTCCAAAATGGTGGATGGTCGGCAGGTTCAAAACCTCATAGGAGCAGTTCAAAAAATTGATTGTGAACAAGGCCAGTCAGATAGAAGGTGATTCTGTTTTTAAAACCTGCTGTTGTTCAAGGACCTGTTTGATCTCCTGGTGGGTCCTCTTAACCATGGCTTGGTCTGTCGGGGAATAGACGATGCCTGTCTTTTGTTCTACTTCCCATTGCTGCAGGAAACTCGGATCGGTACACAGGCCCGTTATCAGTTTTCAGTGCCTTTGGGATGCCCATGAAGGAGAAAGCCTGGACCAGGTGTTTGATGGCATCCCAGGATTTCTCCCCTGTGTGGGAGGAGGCAAAGACTGCACCAGAAAAGATGTACACCGAGACGTGCACATATTTTTGCTTGCCGAATTGGGGAACATGTGATGTCTATCTGCCACACCTCACAACGGTGAAGTCCTCTGGGGTTAACTCCCACATTTAGAGTGGGGAGTGTGTGCTGTTGACAAGAGGGACATGTGGCCATGATTGCCCTGGCCTGTTCTCTGATGTGAAACCGGCAAACTAGACAAGGTGCATTTTTATGGAACATTTGGTCACTGATTTTTGCCTGCTCAAAGATGTTTGGCAAAGGGGCCACTGCTGCAGGGGCAACAAGAACATCAGCCCTTCAGTTTTCCTCAGCAATGAACCCAGGCAAATCGGTGTGTGACCTCCTATGCATCACAAAGAAGGGTTGCTCTCAGTGGGAGACTAGCTTGACAACTTTCGAGAGCAACTGAAAGAGTGCAGAGTTAGATGCCTCCTGCAGGATGGCCTTCTCTGCCCTGGACACTACTCCCACAACGTACACAGAGTCTGTTACGAGACTGAATGGTTCGGAGAACCTTTCGAAAGCCCTGACGACTGCGGCCAACTCAGCAACCTGAGGTGATCCTTCTACCTCAGCAATATCTGCCTCCCACTGCTGAGTTTGAGGATCTCTCCAAGTCAGGACTGACTTGTGAGATCTTCTGGACGCATCTGTAAAAACCATCAGGGCCTCCAAAGGTGTTTTGCTCCGAACACTTTTTAACGCCAATGTAAATTGGACATCTGAATGGAAAATTTTGTGGGCAGGTCTATGAATTGAAATTTGACCAGTGAAGGAGTCCAAGGCAAACTGCAAAGCTTCATTTTCTTGAAGCAGATGTTCTAACATTGCTTTTGTAATTTGGCCCGATTTAAGTCCAATTGGAATGTGAATGCATTTGAAGTCACATCCGGCCATTTCCCTGATTCAGATCCTTGCTTTCCAAATCAGTTCAGCCACCAATTGTTGTGGCCTTGTCATTCTTTTGGACTGCTGCTGGCTGAGGAAAACCCACTCTATGTTTAAGAGAGGATCTCCCCTGCCATGGTCCTTTTTAGCTGTTGGGTCCCATTGAAAGATGACCACATGAAGGTGTGGCAACTTCCCTCTTATGATAAATTAGAAAGGCAGGTCCGGCTCATACCAGTTTGCCTGCCGCATAGACATGATGTTTTGTACCTTTTCCAGGGCTTTCTCAGCCTCCAGGGTGAGGACCCTAGAAGAACTCAGTTCCTCTCCCCCTTTCAGTAATTCAAAGAGGGGGGCCAGGTCTTCAGTGGTCAGACCTAGCCAGGGTCTTACCCAATTCAACGCCCCACAGAGCTGATGGACATCTGCAAGGGTCTTGATTTTTGTCTTGTTGGCAAATTTTTGCAGCACAATCGTCCGCTTGCCAAGTTCGAGTCCTAGGTACCGCCAAGGTGGCATCCTTTGAATTTTGCTCTCCTGCAGCTTGAGCTCTGCAACAATCAATGCACTGATTGTCAGGTCAAGTGCATGGGTCAGCACATCATCACTGCGGGCACACACAAGGACACCATCCATGTAATGATGGATGATGGCCTTTTCCACAGCTGCGCGGATCGGGGACAGCAAGGAAGCGACATACCACTGCCAAATCACAGGGCGGTCCTTCATTCCTTGCAGAAGCACCCACCAATGGCAGCGTTTCCTCGGGGTCTCTCGGCTGATGGTAGGAACCGAGAATGCAAACCGTGGGGCATTGTCAGGGTGCAGGGGAATTTGGAAAAAACAGTCTTTAATGTCAATGACTGCTAATTTCCAATTTTGGGGGAGCATGGTCAGGGAAGGCATCCCTGGCTGGAGAAATCCTATAGCTTCAATGATGTTGTTAATTTGCCTGAGGTCATGGAGGACCCACCATTTGTTTTTGTCAGCCTTTTGGATGACAAAAACAGGAGAATTCCACAGTGATGTGGTCTCCTCAGTGTTACCTTTCTTTAGCGGATCTTCCACAAGCTCTTGAAGCGCCTTTAATTTTTGTTTAGAAAGTGGCCACTGCTCTACCCATACTGGCATGTCCGTTTTCCAATTCAGCTTTTGGGTAGGGCGCTTCTCAGTGGCCACCGCCCAAAAATCCTGTGAGGGGTCTGGGATATCAGTTGTGACCCCCCACACTGGGCTATGAGATCTCTCCCAAGCAAGGGTTCCCTGTAGTCTAAAACGAAAGGGCGGAGACTGGCCAATTGCCCAATTGCCCTTTTGGCCCCCAAATTTGCACCACACTCTTTGATGTTTTGCTAACTGAATGCCCCCTATACCTTGCACATGTCCAGACACATTTTGCAGGACCCAATGTGATGGCCAATACCGTGTGGGTACTATGGTCACATCTGCCCGTGTGTCTAGGAGGCCTGTGATGTTCAGGGCCTCCCCACCCACACTGAACTCGCAGTCTACCTTAGGTTTATCTTCTGGGATAGCTTGCACTGGACAGGCCTTTGGAATAAAATCAATATTCCTTGATCTCTAAATCCTTTATTTCGCTGAAACTGGGAAGTAGCAATGCGCAACCTGGAAGAAAAAGTGTTTGAAAAAGTGGGAAATTGATCTATGATAGGTTATCTTTACCAATGAAACCGAAGTGAGGAGAAATAAAACAAGGTATATTCCAGTAATGTATTACGTTTGGAGAAAATATTTCAATGGGCATTGTAAAAAAGATTCAGATAATTTAAAGTATTTTTATACTTTGTCTTGTGTGGGTTTTCTTGTTTTGTTTTGTTTTGTTTTTTAATTAGACCTTCTCAATTGACTGAATTTCCTATAATCCCATAAAACAGAAAAATTACGCTATTTTTTCAACTTGTCCAAAGCTTTGAGTAAAATGACAGCTTTTGCATGTATAGTTAGCATTGCTTACACTGCTCAAGAAATGGTAATTCCTAGAACAGTGATCTACTGAAACATCCAAGTAGGATGAAGCCATCTTCTTAAAGTATGTTTTAAGGTTAACTAGTCTCGTAGTTTGAGAGTTTAGGAATTAATGTCTGTGGTATTTCTTTATGAGACCAGACGACCGCCAATGGCAAAAAGGAAAGAGCCTGCTCCATCACTGGGGAGATATCACGGCTTTATTCTGGAGTCCTGCTCCTTCTGGCTGCAGTTCCTTCTCGTCCACCCCGGTGCCAGAGAGAGAGCAAGCCCCATCGTCCCAGGGCTTTTTCCCCAGGGGGATGGGCCCAGAGGCAGGGACAAGCCACTATCCAATCAGGGATAAAGTGGGAGTGGAACAGAGTTGGGTTACATTCCAGTGGGGGGAATGGGAGCAGTCAAGCAGGGACAAACCACGTGATAGTTTCCAAGGGGAACAGGGAAAACATGACAAATCTGATGAAAAACAATATAAACCCAATTAATGCATTACAACTTTTTCCCTTTTCTTATTAAATTGAGAAGGAGGAAGGCTCAGTTCATGGGAGATGTTCAGAGTTCAATCCTTGAGCACCTTTTAAGTTGGAGAAGAAAAAAATGACATCTAGTGCTGATAAACTGTTCAGAAAAATACTGTTAAGGGAACATGATAATTAGAAGGAGAGGGTTCAGCGCTTTCTCCTCCCCCAGGCAACACTGGCCACTTTTGGGACCTCTGCAGGTGGCTTTGTGGTTTTAGGGATGAAAGTTTTCACCCACTCAGCTGGGACCCACTTGGGACCTGGGGGAGTGGACACATAGGTGTACCCACAACCCCAGGTGACCAGATCATGAGGACTTTTTGTTTCTCTGGTCGCAGGATCCTTTACTATCACGTCTGGTGACTTTTGCTGAAAGGCAGAACTGGATAAAGCAGGATTAGTTAATTGAACATTTACATTTTCCGTTTTTTTCTTCCCCCTCCTCAGACTTGCCCTATTTATATCAGCACACAGGGCAAGTAGGCAATGAGATTTTAGTTTTTTGAAAAATTCCTTTTGGGCCCCTGAGACCCTCCGCCTCCATCGTCCCAAAAGTCCAGTAATTGTTTCTTTAAAGGGTATTGAGATGCCCAATGTCCAGCCTAATTGCACAGGAGACACGTTGTTCTTCTCTTGGGCGGTGGCTGTGGCACAGGTACAGGAGGCACGGCGTCTGCAGCAGCAGCTTTTTGTGGCGGCTTGACTCTGGAACTGTGGCTTTGATGAGCTGTTATGAAGGGAACTTTTCTGGCACACACCTGGAGCATGTCATGTAAAGTTGGAGCCGGTTCTGTGGACGGGCTGAGGACAGCTGCCTTGCGCTGTTCGCTTGCATCAGCCAGAGCCATCTCCTCCAGGACCTGTTCTTGAGCTCCTTCATTCTTAACCTGTAACTCGATAGCTCAGGTTAATCGCTCCACAAATGTTACGAAAGGTTCTGATGGAACCTGCTTTATTTTACTGTAAGGTTGAAAAGGCCCATCGGGCTGGATTGAAAAGAATGCTTTGGAAGCAGCACCTTTAATGCTCCCATTCACCATCACCACATAGATGTTCTAATCGAACTGGCAAATTATTATTATCAACAGCTGTTTCAGGATTTTGCCAAAGTTCCGGAAGTAAATATTTTTGGAGGTCAAAGGGAACTGTAGTATTCCTTGCTAAATTTGCTTTTAAACGGTTGCAGAGGTATTCTCTTTCATATCCAAATTTGGCCTGAGCTTTGCATAAATTCCAAATTGCTTGCTGGGGGAAGGGGTCCCAATTACTGTGGACAGCACCCCCTCTTTTTGACTGTTGATATGTGACAGGGGTGGCAGAAAAGCCAGGATCACTTCCTGCTTTCGGGTTCCCGGCTCCCCCCTGCCCCCCCTCCAGGGCGTGGGAACTGGGACTGTGGGCGGGGAAACCATGGGAACCAGGGGCAGGGAGGGGCTGGAGGCTTGAGTCACAATGGGAAGAGTCAGAGGGCGGAGGTTTGAGGGTAGGGGGTGGGGTCAGAGGAGAGGGCAGTGCTGGGGGTGGCACCAAAGAGAAAGAGTGGACTGGGGAGAGGAAAGGATTGCAAAAGGGATTGTGGGAAGGAGGGACAGACAAAGGGAGAGGCTCCTCGTGGCTTGAGAGCACATGGCTTTGGCCATTTTGGACAAAGGAGTCCCCTCCATCTTGTGACCCCCCCACAGAACTGAGACCAGCCTGGGTATCACTAAGATGGGGGTTTTGAGCACTCTGTCTGCAAAGGTACAAACTGGGGAAAATCCACAAAGAGCTGGCTTTTTTCCCCTTTTCATTTTGCTTTTGCAATGCAAACTTAATTTTTAAGCTATAAAAAGCAAAATTTGCATTTTGTTTATTATTAGAGGAGCCAGATTCAACTATTTTATTTGCAACAGCCTCCCAAAATCCCAGGAAGCTTATTTGCTCTAATGATACATCTGGAAATTGAGAAAATAATACCAAATTAATTTTTTCAACTGTTTCTTTGAACAGTGGGTCCCCCTATCATCCAAGGCACTTAAAATTTGATAATAGACTCTTTTTTGAGACACAGACAGCCTAGTACCCATTTTTGGCTCAGAATTTAAGTTTCTGTGTCCCCTTTAACTGTGGCTGGGAAACCGAAAGTTAAAAAACCCTTGCTGGAGAGAAAAAAAAGCCAAAAGGGGAAACACTTACCTTTTACACCCCCCCCCGCCCCTCCCCGGCTGCCGAAAGGAATGTGCTATTAAAGCACCCTGAAGGTTTACTCTGAAAGCAAAAACCCTCCCCAAAAGGAAAAAACACTTTTCCCTGAGGATCACTGCCTCTTAAAAAGATTTTCCTTTAGATAACCCAAAGTGGTACTTACCAAAAATCCAGCGTTCAGATGATTCTTTCCTTTCTTTCCCAATCACTCCTTTTGCCTGAGACTGACCCTTCTGGTGCAAAAAAGAGCTTCCAGTCCCGGATCCCAGGTTCAGCTTTCCACAAACATGTGGTCACTTTCTCTGGGCAGCCTGCCGTTTGTGGGGCTTCTTTGCAGCACTCCAATGGGATTTTTGAGTCCAAAGGAGAAAACTACAGCCCTAGCCTGTAGAATCCTGTGTTTCAGAGACTCCACAGCAAATGCCAAGCTTGATGGATCTGTCTCTCTGCGTGGCTGGGCTATGTTTCGTGACTCACATACCTGCATGAGATTACTTGGCCACGTGCTCTCCGAGTGGTTCTTCCAGCTTTCTGGGAGCCCCTTGTGTCTTCAAGCCCCACGATTAGGTGCCAGTTGTGGTATTTCTTTACGAGACAGACAACAGCCAATGGAAAAAGGAAAGAGCCTGCTCCCTCACCGGGGAGATATCACGGCTTTATTCTGGAGTCCTGCTCCTTCTGGCTGCAGTTCTTTCTTGTCCACCCTGGTGCCAGAGAGAGAGCAAGCCCCATCGTCCCAGGGCTTTTTCCCTGCGGGGCATGGACCCAGAGGCAGGGACAAGCCACTGCCCAATCAGGGACAAGGTGGGAGTGGAACAGAGTTGGGTTACATTCCAGCATGGGGGATGGGTGCAGCTGAGCAGGGACAAACCACGTGATAGTTTCCAAGGGGAACAGGGAAAACATTACAAATCTGATGAAAAACAATATAAACCCAATTAATGCATTGCAACAAATGTCTTAATACTTGTTCACACACTAGACTGCTGGGAGCCATGTTAGACTATTTGGAGTTGCACTTGACCTTCATGGGCAAAACTGGCTTTACAGACAATCTCACATCTTCATTTTCCTTTGCTGCTTCAGTGAAGCGAAGTATGTATACCACAACAAACAAGGTTATATGGGAAAAGAAAAAAAAAGAGACTTGATTTCTGACTGAAATATGAAGCACATTTCCCACTGTATAACTTTGTGCTTGACAGATAGCTTATTCAGTGGGTAAGCCTATTAATTTTCTCTTGGAATTATTCAAGAAATGTAGTTTTCAGATACAGCTGAATGTAAAAAATGATAATTTGTAACTGACACCCAAAACTTATGACAGATCCTAATTGGCCTGTTTATGATTTAGTTTAGTGTGTACCATGGATAGTAAAAACAGCTCACTTTCTAGAAAAAGAAGAGTAGTACTGTAAATGAAGAGCTTTATTAAGGTCAAGGGAAATGCTGTGACTCCCTATATCTTTGGAAAAGCTAATGACAAATGTGTCTACATCTGAAGGTAAAAGTTTTATGTCTCTGTGCACAATAAGTTCAATGCTATACAAAAAATCAGCATGTTGTTGATGCTAACAAGAATTAAAGATGAGTGCTCTCACTGGTGTAAGACTTACACAGAAAACCTTGCTTTTCATAAGGATTCTTTAGAAAATGGTTGAATATCTTGTTCATTCTTAGGTCTGTTACTGATAACTGAAGTAGAAACATTTCTCTGGATAAAATCTAAGTGGCTGCTGACATTTTGATTGTGACAATCAAAATTCAGTTGCACAACTCAACTTTAGAACAAATAAGGAATTTAAAAGCACCAGTTTTAACTGTGCAGGTAAAAGATGGGCAATGATAACAGACATGGTTTTCTTTCACTAGCTGGATATCTGAAGAAAAAGTTTTTACAATTCATGTGCCTGTCATATTAGATTAGCTTAAAGTCCCAGAACTCTCTCTCTGCAGACTCCATCTTTGCATGTTGTCCTATGTACTGATTTAAAACAGGTATTACTTCTTCACAGCTGGAAATCAATTCTGTAGCCTGAAAGCCTACATGCCCTTAAAGTATTAAGGTGAAAAGAAGTTGTTTTGATTCAGCAGTGTGTTCATCTCCTCTACAAAGTACGATTGCTGGTACACTATTAGAGCTCTTCCCAGTTCCATAGGTGGTAATTCAATGGGGATGCTGAGTTGTGTTATGTGAACATATGTGCACACATGTTCACTCCAACATTCCCTGTGTATACCCTGGGGATGGAAGAAAATTGGAATTTCACTCAGTGCATGTGAAAACTGTGAAAACCTCAGTATTCTGTAAATTATTTGGGAATCCTTATATGTCTATTTAATTAACTGGAAAAAACTGTGTTTAAAATCTGAACTTGAAAAATGTTATAATGTAGATATTCATGGTCCTGTTCTAAGCCCTCTGCAGCTAAGAAAGAAAGTTAGAAGTCTGTGAATGGCTAGGGACATGTACATATGTATGGGGGTATACAGAATTGGTATTTATAGTTTTATTTGTGAATATCCATATGATGAGTGTTTATAGATTTAAAATCTTCATTTCTGGAAATTTCTTATCCTGGAAAATAAATTTGAAGGTGCTGCCTTCCTGCCTTCCTTCCTTCTCTTCTCTCTGTCTTACTTTAATGATTTGTGAGACTATGTTAGCCATATTTGTGCATCTCTGTGTATCTGTGTATGTAGCAACATGTGCAAAGTACCTACACTTGACTTGCAAGAATAGCAACGTTCTTTAAAATTCATTATATTTTTAAGCCTATATATTTGGCACAGTTTTCAGGAAAAGCCTGTGGTTTGGGTTATGAAGTATTTACATTGTTCCTCTACATGTTCCTGGATGTTCTGAGCCACCTTTCTTAGTGCAAATATTTGAGAAAAATATGAATAGAGTTAAATTAGTAGGTTGGATCATTCATATACGATTAATATACCTACAGAAAATTACTATTTTTTATTTACACTATCAATTTCTTCAACAGAAGAAAAGTTGGTTAAAACATCATTCATACAAAACATAAAACATTGTAGCAGCAAAGATGGCAAAATACTTTAAAAAAGGGGTGGTTGGCATTTTAGCTATCCTTCTCCAAAACAAAGAATAACATAAAGCAAATATAGCATAAGAGAATCTTTTTTAGTCTGTTTGTGAATATTGAAAAAATATATGACCTTGAAAATTTAGGCTTGTAATGGACACACTCTTGACTTCCATTATTGTGTTAGTTTTGTCATAATCTCTTTATAAACCTAGTTAAAATAGGAAAACAATTCATGTATACTAATTCATAAACTGTTGCTGATTTTGTTGCATCCTTTCTTCTCCATTTTCTCTGCCATTTCACTCTGATCTGAAGGGTCTGTGGATTTATCTGCCTGTCATTTTTTTTTCACATGACTTTAAAATAATTAATTGCACCATTCACTGATGATTTATGATTTCTACTGATGTTATTAATGATACACATAATTTTTTCTTGTTAATTGAAGGAGTCACAAAAAAAATTTATAATATATGTTAAAGGAGGGCAAAATAGCTTTGCAAAACTACCTTTAGAATTTTTATTCTGTATTAGAAGGAACTGGGAAGGGAATTAGAAGTTTAACACTGAAGACAGCTGAACACAGCTTGAAGAAGAGAAGTAGAGACATTTTACTGTCGATCTGCAAAAGAATTTAGGTACTATAAACATCAAAATAATGTCATTATGTAAAATTTAATTAATATTTTCTCTCATTTTAGAAGTAAAAAGTTCATTTAACTTAGTTAATTTCAATGTACTTTCATTTTGTTGTTTTTATCCCTTTCACCTTTTATTTAAGCAAGGAATAAAGACAAACTTGTCAAATTATTTGAACCTAGACAAAGGAAAATGTATTGAACTCTTCTTTTTTCTTTTATTTTAGACAAAAAGGCTTATTTCTGACTATTTGATTTGCAAGCCAAAAAGTTATGAATAGACTTTGAAGCAAATTTAATTTTAGAATATTTATTAAAACATAAAAAAATTTGAAGTAATACAAATGAAAATTGTCTTTTTCAGGACATAGCTGTATTGCATGGTGTGAGTCACTTCCACATTTGTTTTCTTGTCAGGTTTTAAACTTTGAAAACGATATAATGTACTGAATTCTGTGAAAAGAATTCAGCAAAAATTACTTCTTGTGTAACTGTTATAATATTTTGCATGTTCAGTCATTGAGTGCTTAAAGGAAATATGGTTCTGAGGTATTTAAAAAAAGCAGTTTCAAAATAATGTTTTCTCTATTATAACAATTTATTCACTTAGAGTAATAAAGTTGAAACTCGAGCAAAGACATTGTTAGATAGGCCCTATTTCTATTCAATCTACTTTTTTTTCTTACAAGAGTAGCAGAATTATCCTTAACCAACTTTTTTTTTTTTTTTTTTTTTTTTTTTTTTTTTTTTTTTTTTTTTTTAATTGCAACATTGGATGCGTCAAGTGTTGTGAACTTGATTTGAGCATTTTATGGTACTGGAGTCAGCTGCCTATTAAAAGTGTGATCAGGTAGTTTAGAGTGTGACTAGCTGTGTCAACAGAAGGAAAGTGGAAGATTAGTATCTATGGCAACAACAAAGCATCCCTGTTTGCAGACAGACAAATTCTGCTACATCTGAAAAAGATTGACAGGTCTATTCCTTTGCAACTGACCCATAGAAATTAGCAAGTAAAAGTTATTATACTGGGTTGTATTGAAGGGTTCTCAATATCTTAAAGTGCTCTTGTAAGTTTTTCTGCGTCATTTGCATGAGAAACCTGGCAGGGATTGTTCTGAGGTTTATATCTGTGGTTTGATAGATTCTTTGTGGGGGAGTATTGCTGGTGAGAATAACTTAATTTTCAGTTCTCTGTATGACAGAATTGTTGGAGCATGGATTGAGGGAAAAACACACATCAAAGGACTAGGGCTGAATAATATGCCACATTTCAAACCCAAGAGACATTGTAGGAAAATTATAGATGCACCTTCTCAAATACGGAGGTCTAAAAAAATGTGGTTTTTTCTCCAAATAGCTAAAAATAATTATAATCTGGGGTTTTTTAATAATTAAGATTTCCGTTGGAAGGATTTCATGCCTTTCCAGAGATTCTGTAACTTAACTGAATAGTATTTCACTTAACGCACTGAACTTGGAATGCAACGAGTCCTGAAATTGTAATTGTCTATATCAGAATAAATATTATCAGTTTTTGTTTATCTTTTAATAAAGATAAATAATAAATAATAAATAATATAATAATATAAATAATAAATAATAAATAATATAGAATAAAAACAGTTTCAAACTTATTTACCTATTTCATTGTTCATAGGTTTTGTGTTTGGTACTAGATGTAGAAAGGAAAATTCCCATGTAAGTGAGTTATTGTAAAAATAGCATGGAATATCTTTTAATCTTGTGTTTTAATCTACTTGTATTTTGGCAAAAATCCAACTGACTGAGAAAAGCTCAGGATTGTGGCTATTTTTCACAAAAAATAAGAGAAGTTTTCTATGAAAGAGCATTTCTTTCTTAAGTTCAGTCACTGTCTGCAATATTTATATTTGGAAGCAAAATTTTAAGCATATTTTAAAATTGTAGTAAGAAAATTATATGTGTGTTTTCCTCTGTTTTCCAGAGGAACATGGAAAACCACTAGAAAATATCCAGTGTGGTTTCTTGACATTTTAAAATTTCGTTTGTGTCAGGAAAGTAGTAGTTCTACTTCTTGACCTGATTCAATGCAGAAGGCATCAAGTCTCATAAATGGCATGGTTCTTGAAATAATTTGTGTTCCTTCTTGATCAAAAAGTACAATTTGATCAGCTTTTATTTTCTGTGTTGCATTTGTATTTCTTTTTATGTGGAAACGGAAATGGCAAATGCTTCTGATCCTCAGAAAAGAGAGTTCTGGTTCCAGCTCTGTAGAAACAAAGTTTTTAAGTGTTCCTAAAGTGCTGTTTGGATATAATCAAAGCAACACCCTGTGTGCATGGGTTTCTGTGCTTAGATGGGCCTATGGCCTTTTTAATTCTGTGTATCATTGTGAGTGCTGTACATAAAGCCGATTAGAGTAAGACAGCTGCCGTTGGAAGGTTATTGCTATTATGATTGCTCCCGTTCATTCAGACCCATGTAAAAAAGCCAAGAACACCCTTTTCTTCTTCCAATATTATAATAAAGTTTTTTTTCTTCCCCCTAAACTGCAGAAATGACAGGCTGGTAGGCACTACTGGTACAGGTTGTTCTTGGAGGGTTCATTTGCCAAAGTAAGAATATTGATGATGGTTTTCCAGCAGCTGGGGATACACTGATTTATATATCAGATTTTATTTGCGGATGTCTGTGTGATTGTGGATTCATAGAGGCTGTAGGAAGATAGTAGGAGTTATTTTTTCTGAAATCCCCTTAGCATGTCCACCCTGGTTTTATTTTCCAAATATTTCTTGTATTGCACTGTCCGTGGTTAACCATAACCCAGGAGGCCAGGTCTCTGGCGTGCTGAGCATGCTACAAAAATACAGCAAATGATGAACCCTGCACAAAGAGCTTCTAGTCTTTAGCCAATCGTTTTACAAATGCACGGCTTCCAATGGAAACTGGCTGACTAGGAAAAATATGCTTTTCTGCAAGACACAAACAAAACCTGAAGTTTTGACCTTCAACCTGAGTGAATATGCAGTCTCTCTACAGGGTATATTTTAGCAAAGGTGACAAACTTGCAGTGGCAGAAACTGTGACTTTCTTGATTTGTAAGGCACCAGAAAAGTCTGCCAGTAAATAAAAATAATAAAAAGAAGTGTTGGAATATTCTTTTTCTTTTTCTTCCTCTATTATTAAAGGAAAATTTCTTTTGTGTAGTTACTATTTTTTAAGTCCAAACGGCAAGTGAGATCAGTTTACAAAAATTTTTGTCGTGCTTTTTTCTCCTTTCCTTTTGCTCTTGAATTCTTTTTAGCTTGTATTTTTGTTTATTCTTTCAGAAAAGTGAAAGGCAAGGCTTAGCTAACACGTAATCCTTAGAACTATACCTCATTCTGTTTAAGTTCTGGGATATATTTTAGGTTTTCAAAATTGACAATCATCATTTTTTTTCACTGCCTAAAACTGACATAGTACAAACATTCCGATCCCTATCACTGCTGCTCCTTCATTTCTGAACAGGTCTTTGCATATCTTATCAATGAGCTGATCAAACTGGTGACACTGGGATTTCGTGCCTTTTGACAGCTGAAACTGCTGTGCTTTTCTCAGGCTAATTATTGTTTTTGAGGGCCAGTCACTATCAGATTCTACAAGCTTCTTTTTCCACCCCCACATCAAGCTAGAAAATGCTTAAAAGGTTTGCTTCTCCCTCCCTTCACCTACTAAGATTACTTTGAGAATAAAAGAAATGGTAGTTAGTATGAAATGTTGAGGGTTTGCTTCATATTTAATTTATGATACAGGAACTAAAACAAACAAACAAACAAACAAAAAAACCCAACCAAACAAACAAGCAAAAACCAAACCAAACCAAAACAAAAAACCAAAAAACCCCAACCAAACCAAAACCACCACACCCCATCACTACTTCTGAATCATTCTATAGAGATTTTATAATTTTAAACAAAATACTGTCTTGGATGGAATTTTTGTATCTCTGCTACTGCAGTCTCCAGCCAACTTTTAATGGTACTATTTTAAAATGAGTCTTGCCTCATACTACCTTGAAATCTCCGCAGGAAAATTTTTTGCCTTTCCTCAGTTCTTTAGTAAGCCACAATAGTTATGAATTTTGTACATCTGTTCATCAAGGGTTAAATAAAGAAAGAAGACTTTATCTGCATGGAATCGTGCTTTTTGTTACTGGGTAGCTTTCCTGGAATTCTGTGGTGGCTCCATCTTCCTGTTAATTATCTGCTGAAGAGAGACAGCTTTCTATACCTTTTATTTTCAGTGTTTGGGATGGCAAGAAGTTTAGGAATGGAAAGATTGTGAATAGTCAATCTGTATCATTTATACCACATTTCTCCTCCTAACAGCTATACTAAAAGGTGGATTAATTTATATTTGTGTAGTGAAAAATATTTTAAATCCAATTAAAATTGTGGTAAAAAAGACCTTGAGTTTTGTCTTGCAGTTTATGTTTCCTTAAACAGATGTTCTCAGTGACATTTTACTGTGTAAAGATTTCAGCCTTGTATTATATCCATAGCTAGCCTAGGTGAAGATTTAAGAAGCTCAAGCTGAAAAAAATTACCTTAAAAAGAGCTTTATCCAGAATTACTCAACAAATCAGAGCTAGCTCTTCTGTAGCTTCAGTTTTGGACACTTGATGAGTTACTGTTAAGTAATTGCTTTGTAAAATAGTAGGAATTGTGAATTAAGTTATAAAGTGTTATGGATTATAGGCTTCTATTTACTGCATGGTGAGAGAAAGAAATTCTCACAGATTTGAGTGACTGCAGACAGAAAGGCCCTATATTTTAGTCTATATTTATTTACAGATTTTCGAAGATAAGCTGGGAGACATTGCATTTTCCAGTGCTAGGGACACTAAAACAAATAAATTAATTAAAAGAACAACTGCTCTTTGTTTGAAGACACCCCTTTCCACACCGCTTTACAGATAAAAAACAGAAGGGAATCAGAGAAGAGGAAGAATGTAGACCCTAGGAGTATAATCTGCTGTGATTTACAGACCATATAGCCAGGAGTTTATTTTAACAGACTTGAGGAACACATTGTCTAGTATTATCAGTTTCATTCTGCAAAATCAGTATTTGTTCATTAAGGAAATATCATGTACTCCACTTACAGGATTTAAGGGTGCAACTCTGTTTTGTAGAACAGTTAGTGAACATGCAAAATATAAGGGGCTAGAAAAACGAAGTACAGTTAATAGCTATTCTTTCCTCAAAAGGTAGAAAACAAAAAAAACCCCACAATTTTGAAAATGGCATGTAAGTTAAAACTGCCACTGGCCAGCTTTAAATTATGTGACTCTCACTTAGACAGGACGTTGCTAGAGGAATTCCTTGGCTCTCATTAACATGGAATAATCCCTCTAGACTTCCCACACAGCAGACATACACAGACACATACAAATTTCTACTGTCAGTTGCATATTTCCAGCTGCAAAACAATATACAGTCCGCAACAGTTCTTCAAGCGAAAGATTTTAAGTTCCCAGTACCTTTTCAGGCAATCCTCTCTTTTGTTTTGGGAACAGTGTTGCTAAAATTTGTTTGGAATAATGAAAAGTGATTATCTTTAGTGCTGCAGCATGAGTGCTGCTAGTTTTTCCTGTCCACTAGGTGCAGAGTGCCAGCTTCAAAACCCACCCTGAGCTTTTGCTTCTGCTGTAACCTTGGGGCCTGTCATAAACGTGAGGAAATTTGAAGACTGTAAGAAGGAGGACAAACTTTAGTAATGCATACTGAACTTCTAAAGAGCCATAGAGGAATCTGGATCTTAGTTTTCCCTTTAAAATCTGAAACTCCACCTGAAAATGGTCACAGACAATTACAGCATCTTCCTGTTTACAACCCCTAACCTTGACAGTGCAGTCAAAACCAGATAGATTGAATTACAGCTCCCAAAATCAGGCTAATGAATGCCATTTTCATGTGAACTACTTCAATTATAATTTGCAAGTCTCAAAGCATTGGTATGTGTGTGGCTGCCCCCAGGCATCTGGGATCTTCTGTGAAGGAGATTTATTTGCAGAAAGTATATGGTTCAGAGCTAGAAGAATTTGAGCTTGAAGCTTGCTCAAGGCAATGCAAGGGGGTCTTTTCCACATAACAAATTAGTTGTTCCTTTTCTCTCTTTATGTTACTGATTCATTTCCTAGCTTGCTAACCCAGCCTTTTCATCCTTTCCCAATTTCTTTTCAGGCACACCACACTGCACAGGAAGTTATGAGAAAGCTGTGGCCATTGTGTGAAAAAAATACAAAAACTATTAAGCTTTGAACAAAGATGGAAGGAGAGGATGGAGCCATGTTGTCAGACCTTGGCTGATAAGCAGAAATAACCAAATTCTGACTCCTCTGAAAACTCCAGTGATGTCAGCCAAAGCAAATGTGTGCTCCCACTTGGAGTAATTGCACACGGACTAATTGCCATAGTGTAGACTGTACCAGGGACAACACAGTAAGGACAGAATAATATAAACTCAGATATATTTGCACTAGCTTCCCTGATCTATAAATTCTGGGGAATTTTTGGCCTCATCTTTCTCTCATTTTGGGGCCAACTCCTTCCAGCTGGATAAATACTGGTGGATAAAAGCTCTGCTGCCTCAGGTGAGCTGCTGCACATGTGATTTATGGTGAGGATGAAGTAGAAAGGAATGGCCTGGATAAGGTTTAGATGGTAGAGAAGGTCCTGCTACTTGCTGGTTTTGTGAGACTCTGCAAGAAATCTGCCTTTCTTTCTTTCCACCTTTGTAGTTCACCAACAGAAACCACATATTGCATGAATCTTTACATGTAAGCATTTTCTACAGAAAGTAGATCAGGCAAGATTCACTAAAAATGTTCTTGCTGAACATCAGCTGTAAATCAAATTTTAAGCATGTGGTGATTGTGACCTTAAGTTCTCCTTGCAGCATGGACACTGCACTGGGAAGCCAAAGCAGTGATGGTGACCATGCAAAAGCAGAAGCGAGCCCGGCATGTGCTGAACATACATGTCATCCATGGACTCCAAGCTCCCCAGCAGTCAAGCAGCTATGATTTACAAAGCTGAAATTTACTTTGTGTGTAAGTGCTGATCTCTATCAGATGTGCTGTGGTCCCAGTGTGTGACCCACATGTAGATATGGCATTCTACTCTATCTTTTTTTTTCCTGCTGCAGTCTTATTCCTACATAAAAAGTCATTTGCTGTCTCGTACCTCAAAGTCCTTTTGATGAGTTTGTGAAGAGTCATTTTGTAATAATTTTTCTGTTTGGTTTATGATTCTGTATTTTTTTCCATGATGATATTGCTTGGACTCTTTTTGCCAGAGGAAACAAAATTAAATGATGGTTATAAATGGAGATGCTTAGGTTACATAAGTTTGCCATACTATTGTTTTATTGGGAAAAAAAAAAAAAAAAAAAAAAGAGAGAGAGATTAATTGGTTATCATATGGTCTCTCACAATAGTCTATGCTGATCACTGATCCTTGCAAAAATGTGTTATCCTCTAGTTTCACCCACTGCAACTGTATTTTCATTTACTCTTGGCAAATTGCTACAATCACTGTTATTTTTATTTTTTCAGTCAGTTTTAAAATTAGCCTTAAAAATTGCAGTGCTACAGACTAGGAAATTCAGCCAAGAGAGAGAATATAAAGTGATATTTTTAAGAAATATGGAACATTTTGAATATTTCTCTGTAATTGTATACAGCTACTAAAACCTACTTTGAAGTATGAAGAATGGCTTTGGCACAATTTCATTGAAACTGTTTTCTTGAATTCAATCCAGGCCACTATTTTTTTGTTTTTAATACTTATTTTCCTAAGCCACAGCATTTTTCCAGTATAACTTTGCTAGGTGAATGGCAGACATATTTTACAAGACTGATTTACAGTCTTGTGCCTCATGCAAGACTGGAAGGACACTATGTCACTGAAACAGAAAATTCACAATATATTGTTACACTCCTCTCTGCATTGCTCCCTCTGCATCTTTTGACTGTAAAAAAAAATATTCCCTTTAGTGTTCATACTTCATGACAATTCAAAGGTCAGGCTCAGCTGACAAGCTCAGACAGCTTGGTCACCTGTTGCCTGTTAATATGATGTTTTCTGTCTTGAAATGGTATCTCCCCACCAGCATCCCCATTCTGGAGCAATGCACTTAGCTAAGTACAAAAATATCCAAGCTCCAAAATGTGTCAGCCATGTAATCTTAAAAATGTTGGAGTTGATTTACAAATATAAGTGGGAATGCTCATGAAGAAGATGAAGCAAGGCAGCTGAATGCAATTGTTTTTTGCAGAGAAAATTTCCGAACTGGATTTTTTAATTTAAAATACCTCTTTTTAAAAATCTTTTGCATTTCTGTAATTGTAATGTAATGACAAGTAAGGAGACACAGCCAATAAATGAAAATGGTGAATTTGTGGAGGGCATGTACAACATATATATTTCATATTTTTGATTTGCCTGAAAAAATGTAGTTTGACAGAGAACTTATATGCTTTAGAGTATAGGGATGCTAAAATTTCTGATTGAAGAAGGCAAGATTTTGATAAATAACTAACACTTTTCTGATTTCTATCAAAAAAAAAAAGCAAATAATTTTTTATCTGCTGTTGCCAGTGAAATTTATAGCTTCTACTTTTGCCATATTTAATGAAATCAGCCTCTTAAAAATTGTGACACGAAGCACAGATCCAAATATATTTAGTGCAAGAGTTAGCAGAAGCTAGTGTGCTGTGTCTGAAAACTGAATCTCTTGGTATTTGTGTGTGAAGTGATTATGGTGAGAGGGAATATGTTCAGACCCAGCTACAGAAAGAGGAAACATCAAATTAAAAGAGAGCATTATTTCTCCAAAGAATTACTATGAAAATATTTGAGAGAGGCACTTCACAGCCAAAACATATGCTTAGCTTCAATTAATACTAGCTTTCAAGCTTATTAAGATCCTGTTTTAAATCAAAACTTCTGATTACAGCAGTAATTTGTTCCTGGTGTAATCTCAAGGACTGTGGACTAGCTTTACACAAACAGCTCCCAAACAAGTACCAGGATCCTCTTTGTGTCTCTGAAATCTGCTGTTGATCTGTGGTATTTTTACAAAAGGACCTAGAACTTTAATATAGTGTATACGTATTTATAAATATTAAACAAATGAAAAAGAGGCTAGATCAAGATACCAAATAATTTTAGAAATTTTTTTTAATATCTCCATGAGAAAATAAATGATTTTTCAAATTAGGAAGATTTTTTTTTTTTTTTTTCCCCCAGGACATAATTTCTTTAAAATAGTAATACATGAATTAAGAACTCAGTTTGGTAATTACTAAGAAATAACTATAATCCAAAACCAGGGGTAAATAATATAAAATAATGCAAGGGATGAAAATACATCTTGCGTACTAAACAGCATCAAGATGCAGTTACAAAAAAAGTATTGATGTAGTGCAATCAATGCTGCAGACAATATCTTTTAAATCTGTCATCCTGCCTTTTGGCCTTTATATTAGGTCAGAGAAAAGGGACTATAATGAATGAGCATGTCTTTATTCTCCTCAGCACCAATTCTGTACAAACCTGGCAATATGACACTCAACTTGATTAATTCTGGATATTAGGTCTAGTTTATTTTTTCCCATGTACACATAAAGTGTTTGTATTATTTTAAAAAACCCAAACAATATAAACTGAGACTTATTCCAAAAGTTATACTACAAAATGACAGAATAAAAAATATAAGGTTATTAATATATTTTAAATAGTGCGTAACTTAATTTTTCATATGTCTCTTTTTTCACCCTTTTACAAGATAGTTTAGTAATGTGAAAGTGTTTACCATTGCAAATGCAAAGTTGGTCAGTTTATAATGAGTGTCTGAATAGGTTTCCTGCCTTAAAAATAACACATAACTTGAAGAAATCTCAAGATATTAGAGCATACATGAAGAGTATTCTGCAAAACTTTGGTATTTTCTCTTACTTTGTATCAGAAGGGGGCACTAGTGATCCATTATAAATAGACAGGGTGACTGCTTTTGTTGTGCCATATTTAATAATTATAATAGTGATAATATGATATCCCCATTTAATATTGAGGATATTTTTGCACAAATTAAGATTCTAAATATATAATGATAAATCAAAATTTTAAAATAATAGATTGTATGCAAATACTATCTGTTTTCTTTCATCGTCTTATATTATTGTTGATATATAATTCTTACAGTCCACTTATTGTTTGTAAGCATGAATTATTGTTGAATATGTAATATCTAATTCTGATAATTATTAATCTTCTGGAAACGAACTTGAATTGTAAAGCATCTTGGTAATATCATTTAATATATTTGTGAAAATGTCAGAAAATAGAATCCTACTGTTATATAAAACATATATGTGTTTTGAGATTTAAAGTATCTTAAAATTATTACAACATAGAAAATGTTACATAATGGTATAATAACATTCGTGTGATTTCATATTGAATTAAATGGATGAAAAATTGTCTTTACCCTGATGTTTACTTACTTTTTCTTATCGGCCTATCTGATGCTGTATGTTTTAGCAGATTTCTTGCTATTGCTTTGGCCTATAAAATCAAGATGAGGTGGCTTGAACATCTCACGAAATCGACTTTGGTACACGAGATCCATTTCAAGAAAAAACAATGAACAATAATATAGTTTCTATTATTTGTCCTCATTTCGTTGCTGTTAACAGGATAAAATCCAGAGAAGTACATAAAATGGCCAAAAAACTGTTGGTCAGTAACAGCAGGAAGTGCAGGTTTATTTCTGATTTGGAGGCTGCTGAGTGATATTGTATTGCAATAAAATATACACTTATTAGACATGTAGATGGAAGCATTTGTTAAAATACCAACCCACAAATAATTAGATGTTCTTTTGAATTTTCCACTGTTATTTTCATATATAAAGGTGCAGATCAATGAGAAACTGAATTTAGCACTCAATAAATTAAGTCAAGCTCCGGAAATAAATGCAGTGGTTTACAACATTAAAATAGGTGCAATATGAACTTTTCCAAATCCCAGGCTCCATTTAAGGCCAAAACATTTTTCATTAAAATTATTTGCAAGTTATCAGCCTATTGGTCTTTTCAAAATGCAATTAAATCCTAAAATATGAGTGAAAAGAAAGGTTCCTCAAGCTTTAAAGGCAACTTCAAGGTATATATTAATGAATACAGATAAGTTCTTTATGTGTGCATATAACCAGGCATTTATCAAACAAAAGTGCACTTTTTCATGCAGGAAACTCTAGTCATTCCACTTCAGCTATTAAATCCAAGCAAGCACATACCTGACCTCATACCCTTGAATCTTAAGTTCTTTCATTTCAATTTGCCTAACACCAGCGGTCCTTTCCAGATAATTATCAGTGAAAGTTACTGTCAGAATAACCGGAAGCTCATTGTTTTCTAATGAGAGAACCTATTCGAAGACACGTTTATCCGGCCATTTTTAGTGAAGCCTACTTTTTTTTCCTTCTTTTTCTTTTTTTTTTTTTAAATGACAAAAACCTAGGTATCGAACCTAGGTAGCAGTTTTCAAAAAGAGGAAACAAGTCAAGCTACCAGAGTAGCTTTTCCTCCAGCCTAGGTATAGACAGCAAGCGTCTACTTTGCATTATGTTCAGTCACTGAATTGATTGTATTTTATCCTCCTTAGTTATTGATAGTTGTAGTATGAAACTTGTTATAGACTTTGGAAAGATTTTTGGAAGCTGAATAGTTATACAGATTACCACCTCATGAATTATCTAGTCATCCCTAGTAATGCCTGAGTTCCAATCTTTTTGCTTTTACTGCTGTCAATACCTGAGTTTAAAGCTTTATATTATAATCCAGAACCAGACTGAGAACATGAGAACCGTCTCATTTCAGTAGTTAATAATTTTGAGGCTTATTTGGTATCACTTCATATGTGACCATTCATAACTGGTTCTGTTTTCAGCCATTTCAGCTGATATACTCATTACTTGGTACCGTGGTAAATACTAGACCCATACTGAAATTGACTTCTTAATGAGTGCAACTTGACCTTCAAATATAGAAAACCACACTTTTGGTACTTGTTTAAAGTTTATCACTTATGTAATCAAACAGACATTTTTCATGAGAGGTTGTTATGGGTTTTTTTTATTTGTTATTATGTCTAATTTTACTCCATTTAATTATTTGTTCATTTATAAATGAAAAAAACTCATTTATATATATTAATGCATAAAGTAATAAATACTTAGGTGTATAAAACAATAAAAAATGCACTGCCTACTATTTTGTATATTTCCTGCTGAAAGTAAAAAGTCATGCCTAAAATCGTACATTTTGTATAAAAGAAACAGAGACTGTTCAGAGATGCAGAGACATGTCTGTGTCTTTCTTCCTCCTCCTCGTCCTCTCACTTCTCCAGCTCCCTGTCGATTTAAAAATTACCATTTTGATTCCCCCTTTCCTCAAATTCTTTCCCCATCATTTCTTCATGAAGTGTCGCTCGTCTCTCTCGGAGCTCCCGGCTCCGCTTCACCCAGGCTAGCTAGAGACGAGCTCGAGACGAGAGGCAAGACAAAAGAGATCCCCTGGGTCCTAAAAACCCGGGAGGCAGTGGAGGGCTTTTCCCCTTAGCACAAGACAGAGCGAGACTCCGTTGGCGGTGGAGGGAAGGAGTGAGGCTTGATCCAGGGGGGAATCCAAGGCTTTTATTCAGTCTTTGTTCGGCCCTGTCTGGACCTCTGCCCCGGCCCCGCAGCCCTGACCAAGTCATGGCTGAAGCCTCGTGCTCTGGGCTTATATGCAGGGGAGGGACTAAAGGAGGGGACAAACCAACACCCAGTGAGGGATAAGGTGGGAGTGGAACAGGGTTGGAGGGACATTCAAGGAAACCAATGGGGAATATAAAGGGAGGAATCTCCTCGGCCCTTGCCCTATCATTCGATGTCTTTTACCCGAACCCTCCAGCCCAGAAGTTGGGAGGAACAGCCGAATGACAGACAGGGCCCATAGGAGGGGACTGGGAGGAGTGTGGGAGGCTGGACAGGGAAAAGGGCAGGGACAAATCTTGGGATATAACATTTTCCAGGAGAACAGGGGACTACAGAACAAACCATTGTAACATAAAACACACAATATGAAAACAAATAATACACAGCAACATCTCCCCCTTTTTTATCCAATTAGAAGGAGGAAGGATCAGTCTGTGGGAGATGCTCAGAGTTTGGATCCTGAGTATCTTCAAAGGGAAAAATAAAAGGGATGACATCCAGTGCAAACAAAATGTCCAGAAAAAATACTTTTAGGGGAAAGAGAGGATAATTAGAAGGATAGGGTCCGGCACTTTCTCCTTCTCCAGGCAGCACTGACCACTTGTGGGGCCTCTGCAGGTGGCTTTGCAGTTTTAGGGATGAAAGGTTTCACCCTGTTGGCTGGCACCCACTTGGGATCTGAGGGAGTGGACACGCAGGCGTACCCATGACCCCAGGTGACCAGACTGTAAAAACCCTCTTTCCCCCTGGTTGCTGGATCCTTTACCATTACCGGTGGCTTTGCTTTCAGCTGCAGCTGGCAGTTCTCTCTGAAATGGCGCACAATTGGTGGGTTAAGATTTTCATATGTGCAATTTCAAAAATTCAGAGTGAAAAAGGCTTTGGATAACTGGATTTGGGGTGTTTCTAATTTTAGAGACTGATGTTGGCTGAGGACCCTTTTGAGATTTTGGTGGGTCCTTTCCACGATGGCCTGACCTGTGGGGGAGTAGGGGATGCCTGTTTTGTGCTCTACTCCCCATTGCTGCAGGAAGCTTCTGAACTCCTTGGATGTGTACGTGGGTCCATTATCAGTTTTTATTGATTTGGAGATGCCCAGGAAGGAGAAAGCCTGTATTAGGTGTTTCATGGCATCACCAGACATCTCCCCTGTGTGGGCAGAGGCATAGACAGCTCCAGAAAAGGTGTCTACAGATACATGGACATACCTTTGCCTACCAAAGGACATGATGTGTGTCACGTCCGTCTGCCATACCTCACAGCTGTTCAATCCCCTGGGGTTTGCTCCTGCACTCAGGGCTAGGAGCGCGTGTTGCTGGCACGAGGGACACATTGACACAATTGCCTGAGCCTATTCCTGAGTTAGGTGGAACTGGCGGACTAGGCCTGGTGCATTCTGGTGAAAAAGCCGGTGGCTGATCTTTGCTTGTTCAAAGGTGTTTGGGAGTGGGGCCATCTCCACAGGCGCAGCAAGAGCATCAGCCCTTCTGTTGCCCTCAGCTATTGGTTAAATCGGTGTGTGATCTGATGTGCATCACATAGAATTGTTGCTCTCGGTGGGAGATCAGATTTAGTAGTTTTGAGAGCAAGTTGAAAAGTGCAGAATTGGAGACCTCACTAAGTACAGCTTGTTCAGCTCTGGATACTGCACCTGCTACATAGGTTGAATCTGTGACCAAACTGAATGGTTCAGGAAACCTTTCAAAAGCTCTAACAACTGCGGCCTACTCAGCTACCTGAGGTGATCCTTCCACCTCGACAATATCTCCCTCCCACTGCTGAGTTTGAGGATCTTTCCGAGTTATCATTGACTTGTGGGATGCCCCAGATGCATCTGTAAAAATGGTTAGATCCTTTAAGGGCCTCCTGCTCTGAACACTTTTTAATGACATTTTGAATTGAATTTGTTCCCTAAATAATTTGTGAGCAGGCCGGTGAATTGAAATTTGTCCTGTGTAACTATCTAGAGCAAACTGCAAAGCTTCATTTTCATGAAGCAGGTGCTCCAACACTGCCTTAGTAATTTGGCCTGAGTTTACCTAAAGTGGGATGTGAATGCACTCAAAAATCACATCCTGCCAACTCCCTGATCCGGGTCCTGGCTTTCCAGATCAACTCTGCTATCAGTTCCTGTGGCCTGGTCATTCTTTTGGACCGGTGGTGACTGAAGAAAACCCACTCTACGATTAAGAGGGGATCCCTAAAGTCTTTGTCCTTTTTTGATTTGTCAAATTTCTCCCATTGAAAGATCACCCAGTGGAGGTGTGGCAGTCTGCCTAAAATGGTGAATTTAAATGTCGAGTCTGATTTGCACCTGTTGGCCTATCTGATGGCCATACAGTCCTGCACCTTTTCTGGGGCTGCTTGTGAGTCATTGAAAACTGATATAATCACAGACAAAGACCCTCTAACTAGTTAAAGTTAGACAGTGGTATGTTTATTCACTGGCGGATGGCACGGGAGTCATCTCCGAAAGGCGTGGCCGCCCCGAACAAGGCTCTTTGCTCTCTATTTATTTTCCAAGACCTTACATACAGTACATATGCATAACCCCAGCAGCTCCCATCCCTGCTCTGTATTAAAATGAAGCTATCAGTCCTTCACGCGTGCACAGTTCTTCTCTTGAATTGAGTCGGTGGTCTCAAATTGGGTCAGTGGTCTCAAAGGATGAAGTCAGGAGAGTCTTCATCAGGTCTCTGTGACCCTCTGGCATGATCCAAGGTCTCCTGCTTCGTGACTGATTGATACCAAGTCCAGGTGCTGGTCTTTGTTCTTACTGGTTTCAATCTGTTCTTATGACGGTTCACTTACTCCACTTTTTCTATAAACAAGCTCATAATATAACAGTTAGCTCTAGCTTAGGCATCTAATAATCATTAACCTACCATTTACTGATCTAACTTATATCTTGATCAATATAAATTGCTTCTAACCCTTAGTTAGAATCTTAACTTTTTAAAATCATGATTCACTTGTGCCTCTTGGGTGAGGGTCCTAGGAAAATTTAGCTCCTTTCTCCCTTTTAACAGATTGAAGAGGAGGTCTGGGTCCTCGGTGGGCAGACCTAGCCACGGTCTTACCCAGTTCAAAGACCCACACAGCTGCTGAACATCTGCCAAGGTCTTGATGATATTTTTGACAGCCAATTTTTGTGGCACAATGGTCCGCTTACCAGTCTCCAGACCCAGGTGCTTCCAAGGTGGCATCCTTTGAATCTTTTCCTCCTGAAGCTCGAACCCTGCAGCAACCAAAGAATCGATTGTCAGGTCAAGCACCTGGGACAGTAAGTCATCATTGGGGGCACACACGAGCACTTCATCCATGTAGTGCAGGATGATGGCTTCTCCTACAGCTGCGCGCACTGGGGACAGCAGGAAAGAGAGGTACTGCTGGCAGACAAATGCAGAGTTTTTCATCCCTTGGGGAAGAAATTTCCAGTGGTATCTTTTCCTCAGGGCTTCTCGGTTGAGGGTTGGGACCTAGAAGGTGAAATGTGGGTTATCGTTAGGGTGCAGAGGAATCTGGCAAAAACAATCTTTGATATCAATAATTGCCAAATTCCAGTTTTGGGGAAGCATCGCTGGGGATGGCATCCCTGGCTGGAGAGAACCTATGTCCTCAATGACATTATTAATTTGGTGGAGATCGTGGAGGAGCCGCCACTTGTCTTTGTTTGCTTTTCTGATAACAAAGACTGGGGAATTCCATGATGATTGGCCTCCACAATGTGGCCTTTAGCTAGCTGTTCCTCCACTAGCTCCTGAAGCGCCTTCAATTTTTCTTTACTGAGTGGCCACTGCTCTACCCAGACTGGTGAAACAGTTTCCCAATTGAGCTTCTGAGTAGAGTGCTTTTCACTGACTGCTGCCAGAAAAACCAGGGGGGCATCTGGGATGCCAATCATGACCCCACACTGGGCCATCAGGTCTCTCCCCAACAAGGGCTCTAAATAATCTAAAACAAACAGACACAATATAGCCAATTGCCCCTTTGGCCCCTCAATTTGAACGACACTCTGACTGTTTTGCCGAATGCATTCTCGCTACACCTTGTACGGGCCCTGCCACATTTTGCAGTTCCCAATGTGACGGCCACATCTATTCCTGTATGATTGTTACGTTCACCCCTGTGTCCAAAAGTCCTTTGATGTTTATGACTTCCCCACCCTGCTGGACCTCACAACACATTTTGAGTTCATCCCTCCCAATGGCTTGTGAGGAGCAAACCTCAGGGTGTCTGTTCCTTGTGGTGTCTTTTTTAGGGAATGGGTCAGGTGCCGTAATTGCCTGAGCTATTATCTGCCCGTTAGGCAGAAACAAGGGTGGGCGGACACAGCGCAGCTAAAGAACAAGTTGTTCAGGGTTTGATGAGACGAGATCCGGAAGGATCTAGATCTCCTGTGGGGTGTGCTTGGTGTCCCCAAGGACGATATACTTACTGCCAATGTGTTGCCAAGAGTCTGGCATCTGCAGATCCATTGAACCTAAATGCCAATAGGTGTGACCTAGGTACAAGGGCTTGGCAGCCTAAAAGGCTCCTGGAGAAATTCAGTGGTTAAATTGAGTTTGCTCACGTCACGATCTGAAAAGGTCACATCTGGTGACTTCTGCTGAAAAGCAGAAGCGGTCAAAGCAGGATTAGTTAGATTAACATTCACGTTTTTCAGGTTTTTTTATCCTCCCCCCTTGGACTTGCCCCTTTTAGTAGGCACACTGGGCAGGCCAGCGCTTACCCTTCAGTTTTTTGAAATATTCGCTTTGGGCCCTCAAGACCCCCTGCCCCCATGTTCCCGAAAGTCCAGAAATTGTCTCTTTAAAGGGCATTGAGATGCCCAATGTCCAGCCTGATTGCACAGGAGACATGTGGTTCTTCTTTTGGGGGGTGGTTGTGGTGGCACAGGAGAAACAGCATCTGCAGCAGCAGCCCTTTGCGGTGTCTTGAATGCCTCTCTTGAACGCCTCTCTTGAACTCTGGTTTTGGTGAGCTGTCATGAAGGGAACCATCCTGGCACGCACTTGTAGCATGTCATCTAGGGTTGGAGCCAGTTCCATGGGAAGGCTGAGGATGGCTGCCTTGCACTGTTTGTTTGCATTGGCCAGAGCCATCTCCTCCAGCACCTCCTCTAGGACCCCTTTCTTTTTCAGCTGTAACTCAATAGCTCTGGTTAATCGCTCCACAAATTTTATGAAAGGTTCTGATGATAATTACCTCACTTTGCTATATGGTTCGAGAGGGCCATCAGGCTGTGTCGAGAAAAATGCTCTTAAAGCAGTATCTTTGATGCGCTCCAAAACTGCTAAAAGAATTTCTTGTGCCTGCTTGAGTGCTGAAACCATTTCCCCTTGCCACATAAATGGTCCAAACATATTGGCAAGCTGTTATCAACTGCTGTTTCAGGATTTTGCCAAAGCTCAGGAAGTGACTCTCTGTTGAGCTGTTGAGCTTTTTCCATGCTGCCTTCCAGAGCCTAAACTCTGGGGAGGACATGAGGCAAGAGAAAAGCTGCTGCAGGTCAAAAGGGACCATCACACTTCCTGCTAAATTTGCTTTTAAAACGTTGCAAAAGTATTCATTTTTGGGTGCAAATTCCTTGTGAGCTTTGCATAAATCTTGAATCACTTGTTGGGGGAAGGGGTCCCAATCATCATGGACAACACTCCCTCTTTCTGACTGTTGATATGTGACAGGGGTAGCGGAAAGACTGGGATCGGTTCCTGCTTCCGGGTTCCCGGCTCCCCTCCCACCCTGCCTCCATTCTGGAGCATGGGAACTGGGATTGTGGGCAGGGAAACCATAGGAACCAGGAGCAGGGAGGGGCCAGAAGCATGACTCACAAGGGGTGGAGTGGAAGGGTGGAGCTTTGAGGGTAGAGGGCGGAGTTGGAGGGGAAGGCAGTGCAGAAGGTGGTGCCAAAGGGAAGGAGGGGTTTGGGAAGAGGAAGGGGTTGATCGGGTTATGAAAGGGATTCTGGGAAGAAGGAGGGAGAAACAAAGAACATTGCACATGGCTTGTTGCCACATGGTGTCCACCATCTTGTGGAACAAAGGGGGAGTGTGCCACGTGGTCTCCATCATTTTGTGAACTCCCTGCAAAACCGAAACTAACTTGGGGATCACTAAACTGGGGATTTAGAGCACCTGAACCATCTGCAAAAGTAAATTGAAAATGGGATTTACAAACTGGGGAAGTAGGGAGGTTTGGGTGTTTCCCGAGGCCATGATGACTCAGGTAGGGGGAATCGCGAATTTGGGGAAAGCCAGGGATACTGCAGCTTCCTTGCGCTTGCTCACGGTTTGCTCTCCTCGGAATACCCAAGCTCGGGGAAGGGATTTTGGAGTCAGGAAAGGCAGAAACTGTGGAAACAGGGGCAGATTCACTAGAAGCTGGCTGTTTCTTCACTTCATTTTGCTTCTGCAAGGCACACTTAACTTGCCAGCTCCAAAGAGCAAAATTTGTGATTTCTGTGTCCTTAGAGCTGATTCAGCTAATTTGCTTCTGACAGCATCCCAAAATTGCGTGCTGCCGACCTGTTCTAAGGACACGTGGGGGAAGTGAAGGAACACCCACTGAATTAATTTCTTCAACTGTTTCTTTGAAAAAAGTGTCCCACTGTCATTTAAGGTTCCCAAAACTTGGTGAAAGACTCCTTTTTCAGATGCAGATAACCTAGCACCCATTATTGGCTCAGATCTTAAGATTCTATGTCACCCACTGCTAGCAACTGGAGATAAAACCCAGGAGGAGAAACCTTTCCCTCCTTCGCCCTGCCCTGGGGCTGCACAGCCTAAAACCGATTTGTTTTTAAAAACAACCCTGAAGGCCAGCTCTGAAGGCTAGAACCCTCCCCAAAGGGAGAAAACCTTTCTCCAAGGCTTATGGCCTCTGACAGATTTTTTCCTAAGATTCCATAGCAGGAATACTTACCAAACTCTGGTGTGATGACGAAAAAACTTCCCAGTCACTGTCCTCTGCCTGAAAGTAACTCTTTTGGTGCAAAAGACCTTCTCACTTTCAGTTCCCAGGAACAGCAGGCCACAACACGTGGTCTGCTTTTTCTGGGAGCAGCCTGCCATTTGGGAGATGGCAGGAGTCCAATGGGGTTCTCAAGTCCACAGGAAAACTGCAGCCTCACTCTGTGGAGTCCGGTATCTCAGGGGCTCCACAGAGAATGCCAAACCTGACGGACCTCTCTCTCTGCATGGATGGGCCACATTTTCAGATCTCACATGGATGCGTGAAGTCCTCAGCCTCAGGTTGCATGTGCAGGGTCCTTTGGGAACCACACTTGCGTGTGCCACACCAGGTTCTTTGGGCCCCACGCTTGGGCATCATGCCTTTCGCTCGTCTCTCTCGGAGCTCCCGGCTCCATTTCACCCAGGCTAGCTAGAGACGAGCTCGAGACGAGCGGCAAGACAAAAGAGATCCCCAGGGTCCTAAAAGCCCGGGAGGCAGTGGAGGGCTTTTCCCCTTAGCACAAGACAGAGCGAGACTCTGTTGGCGGTGGAGGGAAGGAGTGAGACTTGATCCAGGGGGGAATCCAAGGCTTTTATTCAGTCTTTGTTCGGCCCTGTCTGGACCTCTGCCCCGGCCCCGCAGCCCTGACCAAGTCATGGCTGAAGCCTCGTGCTCTGGGCTTATATGCAGGGGAGGGACTAAAGGAGGGGACAAACCAACACCCAGTGAGGGATAAGGTGGGAGTGGAACAGGGTTGGAGGGACATTCAAGGAAACCAATGGGGAACATAAAGGGAGGAATCTCCTCGGCCCTTGCCCTATCATTCGATGTCTTTTACCCGAACCCTCCAGCCCAGAAGTTGGGAGGAACAGCCGAATGACAGACAGGGCCCATAGGAGGGGACTGGGAGGAGTGTGGGAGGCTGGACAGGGAAAAGGGCAGGGACAAATCTTGGGATATAACATTTTCCAGGAGAACAGGGGACTACAGAACAAACCATTGTAACATAAAACGCAATATAAAAATGAAATACAATATGAAAACAAATAACACATAGCAAAAAAGGAGATTTTAATGAATTCTCTTTCCCATCCAGGACAAAACCTGGAAATCACACTTATATATGTATATATCAATGTATTTCTCTGGCATTCGAATTTCTCATATTCCTAACAACCTTTGTTATACTAAAGAAGGGCTAATAAAAATCTTTGGTGTACTAAAGAGAGGGTGTTGTTCAGGTGCTCAAAATCACATTTGAATTAAATATAAAATTAAAAATTAAAATACTAGGGATCTATGCAAGCAGTCACATTATATGAAATTTGGTACATATACTTAATATATTAGTAAATTTCAAATCTACTCTAATGATAAACGTAATTTCATTTTATTGATAGTTATTATGGCATCTACATTTACTGAAAACCCCAGAATTAAATAATGCCAGGACACAAAAGTCTTTACATCAGCCTTCACTCCAGAATTTAGGATGAAATTATTGCATGGTAGACAGGATTTTGATGAAAGGGAAAACTAGATACTAATCATATTTGCAGTGGTATAAATTTAACAGTACAGTACAGAAATTTCTGGAGTTATCCCACACTGAAATATGTATAATATATCAATATCAACACTTAGTTACATCAGCTTCTAAACTGATAAGGAAAAAAAAAAAAAAAGTCAATGAAGCTAATCAATGAAGAAAGGCTTTTGAAACTGTCTCTCATAACATCCTCATCAGAAAACTCAAGTGCAGGGTGGATGAATGGACACTAGGCTGGATTGAGAACTGGCTGAGTAACAGATTCCAGAAGGCTGTGATCAGTGGTACAGAGTTTAGTAGGAGGCCTGTCACTATGGGTTTGCCCCAGGGCCCTGTGCTGGGTACAGTGCTGCTTAACTTGTTCATCAATGACTTGTATGAAGGCACAGATGCCTCCTCAGCAAGTTTGCAGATGATCCAAAGCTGGGATGAGTAGCCGATGCCTTAGAGAGCTGTGCAGCCCTTCAGAGGATCCTTCACAGACTGGACAGATGGGCAGAGAAGAACCTTCTGAAATTCGAAAAGGGTAAATTCGGGGATAACCCCCAGGCACCAGCACAGGCTGACCTTCTGGGAAGCAGCTCTGAGGAGAAGAAGCCAGGGATCCTGGTGGACAACTAGCAGTATATGAACCAGCAGTGTGCCCTTGTGGCCAAGAAAGCCAAAGGAATGCTGGGATGTATTAGGAGGAGCATTGCCAGCAGGTTGAGGTAGATGATCCCCCTTTGTCCCCTCTGTTTAGCCCTAGTGCAGCCCCACTGCAGTACTGTGAGCAGTTCTGGGCTCCTCAGTATGAGACATGGAGCTCCTCCAGCAGGTCCAGGGGAGGGCTTTCAGGATGACTAGGGTACGGAAGCATCGCTCTTGCAAGGAAAGGCTGATGGAGGTGGACCTGTTCAGCCTTGAGATGACTGAAAGGGGGCCTCATTAATGTCCATAAAAATCTAAAGGGGTGTTGCCAAGAAGATGTAACCAGGCTCTTCTCAGTGGTGCATACCACTAGGACAGGAGGTAATGGGCAGAACTGGTGCAGAGGAAGTTCCACCTGAATATGAAGAATTTCATATTGCAGGTGGCCATGCACTGGAACAGATTGCTCAGAAGAGTGTCAGGTCTCCCTCTCTGGAGATATTCCAGAACCATTTGGACACAATTTTGTGCCATGTGCTCTAGAATGACCCTACTTGAGCAGGGAGGTTGAACAAGATGACCCATTGTGGTCCTTTCCAACCTGACCAATTCAGTGATTCTGTAATACTTTGTGTGCACTTGAATGGGCAGAATTAACAGACTGTAGTTTCCCAGTCTCAAAGCTGCAATGCACTTACACTTTAACAGAATCACAGAATCACATAATGTGTAGGTTGGAAGAGAGCTTCAAGATCATCGAGTCCAACCCATGCCCTAACACCTCAACTAGATCATGGCATCAACTGCCACACCCAGTCTTTTCTTTAACACATCCAGGGATGGTGATTTGTCCTAGGTTACAATGTAAAATGTGTCCAAAGTATGTATTCTATCACCATCTACATGAAATGTTGAAACTAAGTTGTGCGCTGTTTCCCTTGCCCCCTCCCTCCAGACTATCTTCTGTTAATGGCCCATCAATGCCCTGCTGCATGACTCATAGATAACTCCCTCCAGGAGCTATCTCTGTTTAATGGACAATCAAGGACCCATTACAAAACAGATGAAATGATATCAGTCCATTGTGAGATGCTCCGCACAGGGGGAGGAGCCAAGCATTCCCACCTGGATATAATCTGGCATCTGGGACAACACAGGCAGCCTTACCCACTGGATTCCCAGAGGACAAGAGCTACCAGACCTTTCTGTGGGAACACTGCTTCAACAAGACCACTTCATCTGGACTGCTACCACCATGGTTTCAGGTTGTATTCTGACTCTGTCAGTGATCTTTTGTACCATTGCATGTGTTTTATTTTATTTTATTTTACTTTTTTTTCCTCTCCTATTAAATTGTTTTTTTCTGACTTGGAGTCTCTTGCTGGTTTTGCCTTCAAGCCAGCACATGATTCCACCACCTCCCTGGGCAGACTATTCTAGTACCTTATCACTCTTTCCATGAAAAACTTTTTCCAATTTCCAATTTATATTTTCCAATATAAATTTCCAATTTATATTTCCTGTGATGCATCCTGAGACTGTGTCCTCTCGTTCTGTCAATTGCTGCCTGGAGGAAGAGACAACCACCCTTCAGGAAGTTGTAGAGAGTGATAAGGTCACCTCTGAGTCTCCTTTTCTCCAGGCTAAACAACCCTAGCTCCCTCAGTTGTTCTTCCTATGGCTTGTTTTCCAATTCCTTCACCAGCCTCATTGCCCTCCTCTGGACACACTCAAGCATCTCAACGTCCTTCCTAAACTGAGGGACCCAGAACTGGACACAACACTCAAGGTGTGGCCTCACCAATGCCGAGTACAGGGGAAGTATGCTCCTGCAGGCCATACTATTCCTGATCCAGGCGAGGATGCCATTGGCCCTCTTGGCCACCCGGGCACACTGCTGGCTCACGTTCAGCTGCTGTCACCAGTGCCCCCAGGTCCCTTTCCTCCTGGGCACTGTCCAGCCACACCTTCCCCAGCCTATAACGCTGCAGGGGGTTATTGTGGCCAAAGTGCAGGACTTGGCACTTGGACTTATTAAACTTCATCTTGTTAGACTCTGCCCATCCATCCAACTGGTGCAGATCTCTCTGCAGAGCCATCCTGTCTTCCAACAGATTGACACACGCTCCCAGCTTACTGTCATCCGCAAATTTACTAATCAAAGATTCAATACCCACATCCATGTCATCAAAAAAATATTGAACAGAACTGGCCCCAGCACAGACCCCTGAGGGACACCACTGGTGACTGGCCACCAGCTGGATGCAGCACTGTTCACCACTACTCTGGCCATCCAGCCAATTCCTAACCCAGCAAAGAGTGCCCCTGTCCAAGCCATAGGCTGCCAGCTTATCCAGGAGCATGCTGTGGGAGTTAGTGTCAAAGGCCTTGCTGAAATTCAAATAGACAACATCCACAGCCACTCCTGCATCCACCAGGCAGGTCACTTGGTCAAAAAAGGAGATCAAGTTGGTCAAGCATGACCTACCCCTCCTTAACCCATGCTGGCTGGGCCTGAGACCCTGGCCATCCTGCAAATTCTGTGTCATGACACTCAGTATAAACTGTTCCGTTATCTTGCCACGTGCTGAAGTCAGGCTGACTGGTCTGTAATTACTAGGATCCTCCCTCCCACCCTTTTTGTGAATGGGTGTCACATTGGCCAGTTCCCAGTCATCTGGAACCTCTCCAGTCAGCCAGGACTGTTGGTAAATGATGGAGAGTGGCTCTGCAAGCTCATCTGCCAGCTCCCTCATCACCCTGGGATGGATCCCATCTGGGCCCATACATTTATGGGTATCCAGGCATCTCAGCAGTTCTCTGACTGCCTCCTCTTGGACAATGAGGGGACCATTCTGTTCATTAGCACCATCAATCAACCCAAAAGAACAGTTGTCTTGGAGGCAAGTTGTTTTCCCACTGAAAACTGAGGCAAAGAAAGCATTAAGCGATTCTGCCTTCTCCTCATCTGCAGTTACTATGTTCCCTCCGTCATCTAACAGAGAACAAAGGTTGGCCTTACCTTTCATTTTAAAATTCCTATATTTGTAGAAACTTTTTTTATTATCCTTCATAGAAGTCACCATTTTAAATTCAAACTGAGCTTTGGCCTCCCTAATTTTTTCCCTACATGCTCTAGCATCCCCCTTAAATACTTCCTGAGAGACCTGACCCTCCTTCCAAAAATGATACATCCTCTTTTGTTTCCTAAGTTCCTCCAAAACCTCCTTGCCCATCCAGGCTGGACGTTTACCTTGTCAACTTGTCTTTTGGCACACAGGGACAGTCTGCTCCTGTGCCTCTAAAATCTCTTTTTTGAAACACGCCCAGCTTTCTTGCATCCCTTTGTTTTTAGGGGCTGCTTCCCCAAGAACTCTCTGAATAAGTCTCCTAAATAAGCCAAAGTCTGTCCCTGAAAAATCCAGTGTAAGAGTCTTATTGGTGTTCCTCCTTATTTCACCAAATATTGAGAACTCTGTAATTTCATGATCACTCTGCCCCAATCGGCCTCCAACCACCCCATGTCCCACTGGCCCATCTCTATTTGCAAACAACAGATCTAAGACAGTCCTTCCCCTGGTGGGCTCACCCACCAGCTGAGATAAAAAGTTGTCCTCCATGCACTCCAAAAATTTCTTGATCTGCCTCTTTTCTGCTGTATTAAGTTCCCAGCAGATATCCGGCAGGTTGAAGTCACCTACAAGAACAAGGGCTGATCATCCTGTAACATTCTCCAGCCACTTATAGAATAATTTGTCCACCTCTTCTTCCTGGTTGGGTGGACAATAACAGACTCCCAGTAGGATGTCAGCCTTGTTGGCTTTCCCCTTAATTCTTACCTGTACGCATTCAACTCCACCTTCATTAGTTTCAATACTTATAGTGTCAAAAGCCTTCTTAATATAAAGGGCTACCCCTCCACCTCTTCTCCCTCTCCTGTCTCTTCTGAAGAGCTTGTAGCCATCGAGTGCAGTGCTCCAGCTATGTGACTCATCCCACCACGTTTCTGTGATGGCAACTACATCGTAGCTGTGCTGTTGCACCATGGCCTCCAGCTCTTCCTCTTTGTTACCCATGTTGTGTGCATTGGTATACATGCACCTCAGTTGGGCTACTGATTTCACCCCCGACTCAGGCTTACCACCTTGGGGCCTGCTTCCAGGCAGCCCAGCTGCATCCCCTTCCACCTTCAAACCTGGTTTAAAGCCCTTTCAATGAGCTCTGCCAGTTCATGAACTAAGAACCTTCTACCCTTAACAGAGAGATGTATCCCATCTGGTTCCAACAGAGTAGGTGCCATAAAAGTTGCCCCATGATCAAAGAATCTGAAATTTTGTTGATGACACCATCCATTAAGCCACTTTTTAATGATGTGAATTCTCCTATTTCTTTCATCATTTTTCTCTGCCACCAAAGGGACTGAGCAGAACACTACCTGGGCCCCTGTCTTATCAGCCACTTGACCCAGCACTCTAAAGTCTCTTTTAACTGCCTTGACGCTCCTCTTTTCAATCTCATCACTGCCAGCCTGGAGTATGAGCAGTGGGTAATAATCAGAGGCTGGAATCAGCCCAGGAAGTCTCTCAGTTATATTTCGTACCCAGGCCTCAGGGAGGCAGAAGACTTCCCTGTGGGATGGGTCCTGGCGACATATGGGGCCTTCTGTTCCTCTCAGAAGGGAGTCACCTAGTACGATTACCCTTCTTTTCTTCTTGATGTTAGAGGTGGAGATTTGTCTTCCAGATGAATCATAATTGTGAGGCTCACTGGGCAGGTAATTTCCCTCTAAATCACCTGTCTGGCTCTCTGGATCTGGGGCCTCATACCTATTCTGAAGTGGCACCTGGCTAGGGGATGGGGGTCAGGAGGAGTTTTTATTATTACCTCCCCAAGCAGGGACCCATTTCCACTCCCCTTCATCTACCAGGTGCCCTTCTATTGCCTGGGAGTGGGAGGCATATGGGTCCTCTGAATCTTGATGGGCCTCCCTTAAGGATGGAAGGGCTGAACTCCACCAGTCTATTTCCCTTTCACTTTCCCTGATACTTCTTAGTCTTTCAACTTCCTCCCTAAGCTCAGCCACCAGTGAAAGGAGACGGTTCACCTGTTCACACCACAGGCACGCCTCCTCCACAACACCCCTGAAACAACCGAGAAGCTCAAACACTCCGGGCAGGAATGGGTCTGTACAGACGCATCCTTTTTGGAGGGCTCCACTTGGCCACATACACTTGTACCAACCACAGTTTTTGACCGTGTTGAAACCATTACTAACAAACCCCAAGACCAACCAGCCAGCAGAAACACCTCAAACAACACACAGCACACCTTGCTAGGAAGAGAACTTGCAGCTCTGCCTGCGCGAACTGCCATGGCCACACCCCTGTTTGCCTGATCCTGTTTGCCTCACTCCAGGTCGCCAGGCTCCCTAGAGGGCACTTAAAATCAGTCACTCAGCAACTAAGGAAGCTCCACCCCTTGTTCCTGAATGAATAAAAAAAAAAAAAAAAAAAAAAAAAACAAACCCACAAAAAACCAACAAACAAACAAAAAACCAACCAAACCAGAAACCAAACCAAACTAAAAACAAATAGACTGTCAAAAGATCTGCCCGATTCAGGGAAGCACTAACAAGATGAGAAAAAGATTTGTAGTTGTATCTTCCCACTCCCTTTCTGAAGGAAAATAAGCAGACAAATTAAAAAGATAAGTAAGTTTAATTAATTTAAATGCATAGTTGGAGCAAGAAGATAATTTCAGTGTATAGAGTAAGTGCCAGAGGACATGAAGTTGTCTAGTATCCTTAAACTTGCCACAGATTGAACCAGAACTACAGTGCTCTTCAAATTTTTGTGTTGGTACTGAGAAACAAGTACGGAGAAAATCCAAATGTTCATACTGAGATCCTCTTCTCAGGGGAAGGAAAAATAGTGTCTTTCCAAGTCATCCTTCAATTGTATGCTAAATATGCATATGTTGTGTCAGTAATTTTAGGAATCTCAGTTGTAAACACAAAGAATACTATTCTCTCCTTTTGTGCAATGGTGTTCATTAATCACAAAATTGTTTACTTTCATGTATTATAGAAATTTATTGTCCTGCTTAACAGGGTAAAATAAAGGTACAGAGTCGATTAACTTTTTATCCAAGGTCACATAGACAGCTCATAACAAGTCCATTGTTGTTCTTTGATGATTTTTTTCACATCTACAGTTTTTGTGCTTACTCTAAATTTTTTCCTCTTGTAGAATTTGTCTAGTCATGAAATACTGCAGTGCCATGAACAGTCTTGAACTTCTGAAAACTTAAAACATTTTCTTTTTTTCTGATTGTGATCATTTTTCTACCCCCAAAGCTCAATGACCTGAGAAAGCTTACATGTCTGTTCAACAGAAAAGTGGAATCAGGAGACTGGCTGGAATTTGACTCTGATGATAATTTCCTGTTAAGGAGAAAAAAACCCTAATCAACCAACTAACAAAAGAAAAGTAATATGTTTAAACAGATTACATGCAAAGAAATATGATCTGCTTTTTTTTTTTTTTTCCTAGTTTCAGAAAAGAGCCAATTTAAACACAGTAAAACATCAGAAAAAGTTTAATTGAATGTGTTTCTTATGCAAATATTTTGTTCTTAAAGGGTTTGTTGCTTTTGGGAAGACTGTGTCCTTAATGTGAATTGATGGTTTTTATAATTCAGAGCTGACATGCTATTGTCAGCTTTTTTTTTTTTTTTTTTTTTTTTAACAAGAATACTGTTGATACTAGTTTTTGCTTTGTGGTATTTTGCTTTTATATTAAAGTATCTCTTGTATTCCTATTTCTATGCACAAGTCCTTTTCCTTTTTTTGAACACCTCTGACTGGTATCTTGTTCAGAGGTTGAATACAGACTTGCTAAAGACAAATGGACTGAAATTTTTGAGCTGGCTATGTTTCAAGGATATTAGCACTGACCACTGTTTGCTGGAATCCTTCCTTAAATTTCATTAAACAAAGTTTATTCCTGGTTGCTTTGACAAAAACACTTTCTGTTTCTTACAAGACCCAAATGGACCTTCAAGTCTGCTTTGAAAATCCACTAAAATATAAGGAAAGTAAGTCAGACTGAAGTGTTATGAACTTGGTTTCTTTTGTTAATTACATTTTGTTACTACTTTGGTTGCTTTTTCTCTATTAGCACCCAGAAACAGCTTCAGGGCTTAAGATCTTCAGGAGAAGAGAAGATGTAAATGTGAGAAGGTAAAGAAGCATTAAGAAGAGTCAGAAAGCACTAGGAAGAGGATTGGCCGGGTTTGATTAGCTTATCGTGAGAAGGAAAAAGAGTATTCACAGGTTGCAGAAATGGGAGGAAGGTGCTAGTACATGATGAAATTGATGAAGAGTTATGAGGTATTATTTCATTGTAAGTGGCCCTCAGAGTCAAAATCTTGATAAGATTGCATTGAATATGCATGACTTGGCATATATGAAATCTTAAAATAAATATGGGTCATAAGTTTTACTAAAGATACATAAAAATAACCTCAGTCATCAAGTATATAAAACGTTAATAAAAGTTTAAAGGTAAATAATCTTATAAATTTTTAGCTGCAGGATTTTTTTTCAGGGCTTTCTTTTTTAACCTCCAACTTGACAGTCTTTTCGGTCTTTTAAGGTCTCCTTAATAAGTAAAACACTATTCAGAATGGCTGAAGTTGCTTATATTGTTATTGATGTCTGATCATTACCTTGAGACAAAGACAGATGAATGTAAAAAATGGAATGAACAGCAAGAAGAAAATATATAGTTTTGGTTTTACAGTTTTTTTTTCCTCCAACCATCTTCCTTTGGAAAGGCAATGGAAATACATAACTTTTATCATGTCTTCAAGAAATGTGGCAATTTGAATCAGTTGGAGGCTTTTAACTACCTTTTCAGTTTCAGGATTACTGTAAGTGTTGCAGAAGAACAGCTTAAGTGAATTTTAATTATGAAGCAAAAAAGGAAAATAAGAGATATGGGAAAGGTGAAATGACACATAATGTGACAGCACAAACACAATTCTTACTGTTCAAGTGAACTTCAGGACATAGTCATGGCCTGTGGAGTCAATGGATTACCTGCAGTCTTCTTTCTGACTCATCACAGGTAAGTTTTCAAGACCTCTGTGTTAAAGAAATGCAATTCCCATGTGATAACTATTATTTCAGTTATTTCAGGCTCCTCTTTTCAGTTTTTTGTCTCCTTAGCTTTAATAGCAGTTAACTAGTCCTATATTAGAACGTTTTTAGTTTTTGGCAAACCCTTGTACCTGCTTCACTCATGACGTCTTGATGTTTGTGGATAGGTGGGAATCACTTTTTTGTTTTACATTTTATAATTTCATTACTTTCTTAAAAAGATTTGAGTTTTGGTTTTTATTTAGGGTTTGTGTATAACTTTTTTTATACTGTAGAACAGGATGGATTGGACTACTATTGTATCTAGGAAAAATTAAAATAGTGGTACACATTGGTGCTCTCATTTGATCCCATACGGAAGAATCACTCGTGATATGTGGCTGGATTAAAAGTTTACATGCACTCTGCTGCAAATGTAATAGATCTGATGTTTTAACAGACAAAGCTTCTCAAAGCTGTGTGGAAATCAAGCTGCACCTTCAGAGAAATTGTACTGATCTACATCTCATTTCTCTTTATTTCAGTGTTCTATCTTGTCTATCCCATGGCATAACTGGTTGAAAATTCACCAAATGAAACAAAAGGAGGCCTTTGTAAAGAGTGAAAACACAAGTAAGCAGCTCTGGTTGGAGCAGTTAATTCAGCCTGTTTATTGTAGCTCAGGGTCAAATGGGAAAGGGTGTAACAAGAACAAGATGATTAGATAACCCATGGGAAGGAGAAAAGTTTGACTTCCAGCACCTCATGCGTAAAGCATCAGTACAACAGCTCCTGATGAGATAAGAGTAGGCCGTAAGAGATGATAAGAATACTGATGATTTAATTTGTGTTTCCTCTGTTCAGCAGGAAGAAACAAATTTCATCTATTTGAATGATGATTTTCTTTGGGAAAATACTGCAAGGAGGCATTTCAATATTATTTACCCCTTGATTAGCCCTACAGTCTTATCCACTCTGTTCTTTCATGTCTAATGACTAGTTTGTGTTAACATGAAAAGAGTTGAACCCCTCCTCTTTCCAGAGTAACTTAGGAGAAGAAATGGTTCATATGCAGACGTAGTGGAACACATCTGGGTGGAAAGGAGGAGAAATACATAGCGCAGCATGAATTCTTTATTCATCAAAGGGAGCTGATTTCATTTGGAACTGGTGACCTGGGTATTGTCTGACAGCACAGTATTTTATTCCTAATATATTTCAATATTGTTACACTACTCTGAGCTATGCACTGCATTTTATCTCCTTTTTTTTTGGAGATAAATAGTTGGTCTAACTACCACTGGGAAGCTATCTCTGTGGTAGTGGCTAACACCAGCTGTGCATATGCACGTTGGCATTCCATTTCCAGTAAGCAAAACAAGGTAATAGATTATTTGAATTCAGGTATTCAGGATTGTATTCTGCTCAACCTAGCAATATATAAGAAATGAAGTAATTTTCAAACCACTAAGGGATTACTTGTTTTTCTTTCCTTTAGTTGCATAAATAAATATTTGTCACTAAAGTTTGATAACATGATCTCTGTAACACAAACTGTCACAAACACTGTTTTCTGCACAACTAAAACCAAATAATCTTCATGTTCAACATTTTAAAGATGAATATGAAAATATTTGGTGGCAGAAAGAGTAAAGAGGGTGTTGTGGATCATAAAGTGGTAAAATTACAATTAAGAGTGTTACTAAGATAAAGAATTTGTCAAACTTCACTATGTCTGTTGAGCTACATACCTATTAATGTCCAGGAGAACAGAGAAAAAGATAATGTTGGGACAGTTGTTTACCTGAAAGGTTACAGATCATAAAATTTCAGGAGCAGAAATCAAGGAGACAAGAGGAGGCATACAGGAACAGCAAGCAGAGTGGAAGAGGAACCTGGTCTTACATGTCTGACTGCTGCAGAAAGATTCTAATTTCACTATTGCCACAAAACCAATTAAAAATATATGTTGAAATGTAACTAGTCTTTGAAATAAACCTACGAGTTCCCTTATGTGGAATTAAAGCAGAAGATAGTCTTCAAGGACTGCAAAAGACTGTCTTGGCTTTAACTCCAAAGCTTATAGAAAGAGAAGGATAATTAAAAACATACAACAAAATTACATCAGAAAGGCTAGACCTAGTAGATGTAAAAACACTAGTGATATTTTACCTGAGGATGAAGAGAATGTCTCCTTTATACGTGATTCCTTATTAATTTTATTCAGAGATGTAATCTCAGCTACAATTGCACATGTAATGTAGCTTTTCAAGACAGGAACATTTTCTGGAGTCATTAGATAATTCACATCTTAGTCTTAACTCTCTGAGGGTCTGCTTTCCACTTCTCAATAACAGCTCAAAATTTGTCCATGGATGAGACTGGACTTAAATATGTTTGTCTACTTTGTATATGCTTATATAAGCAATTTGGCTACATCAAGAAGCTTGGAAAAGTATCTGATTCAGGAACAGGTATAAGAGTTCCCATTCCTGATCTGTGGCAACACATAAAACAAATCTGTATTTTTTTACTGCACTTCCAGCTGAAATAAGCTGGAATCTTAAGTTAACACTTGACAAGTCAATGGTAACTCGACTGTCTTGACTATGCTGACTGGTGTTTCTCTGACACAGCTAGGATCCAATTCACACACTGTGAATACTGTCACTCACTCTATCCCAAATAAAGAACAGTAAGTTTCTCTTGCCTTTTTTTTTTTTTTTTTTTTTTTTTTTTTTTTTTTTTTTTTACTATGTAGACTCAGAGAGATAAATGGTGTAAGACTGTCACTATAAAGAAAAACAAAGTAACTTTGCCAGTGGCTGGAGAAATTATACTGTCAAGTGAAAAATGCATACGTCAAAATAAAAAATATACTGTTTTGCTCGTTACCTGGTGTGTAGCATCTATGCATCTTTGTTAACCTTCCTCACACTACAACGTTCAGGGTAACTTCTCAACATCCTGTTGAGCATGAACAATCCTGCTTAAACCAAAAAGCCTGGTCAGGACCTGTTACCCTTCACTCAAACCAAGCTCCTTTATGATTTATACCAAAAAATCAAGCAGGAAAATATGACTTGGGAAGATGAAGATGGATTCAGTCTAACAGGCTAAGTTTAATTCACAGAAAGAAAAGATTCTCATTAGTTTCAATTTAAGCTATTAATAATATGTGCAAGGTGATTAGAAAGACAATTGTTTTTAAGTCCATCTTCTTATCCTCATTGTTAGATATCTCAATCTTTCCTTGAGGCTAGTAATGTTTAATCTTGGAGGGTTTCTTACCTAAATTCTCCTGAATTACTTCAACAGCCTTTTTTCCTCCCCTGTTCTTTAGTTATGCCTACTTTTTGTCCTCTTTTAATGATTAGACTGTTGTCATAAATTATCAGGTTTTCTGTGAGTTGGATGACAAATTATATATGAGGATTCTCATGATTAATCAGTTTGTCCACAATGACCAGCTACATCAATGGATAAATCATTCATAGACCTCCTTCTTAGCCAAAGTAATAATGTGAAAAACTTATTGCAATACAAAATAGATGTAGCTGATGGGTACTACCAGATGCATTTTTAAATAGCTCAATCAAACATTAACAAATGAATATGTACTTGTTAGCCTTCTTCATCACAGCTTCCATCTCTATTTCCTCAAAGACTGATGAACAGGAGAGGGCTTGAAGGGTCACTGACAAGATCATTGTTAACAAAGCCCTTTAACTCTCTGAAAAGAGACTAATAGCTTTCAACTCTTTTATTGTTTGTTCCATTTTTTCCTTCTGTTTTAAACAAATTGAGGTTAACATTTTTTAAAACATGTTTTTTTACTTCCTTTCGTTGTACAGGTAGCCCTTAAAATATAAGTTTTAGTGAACCAAACAGGCAGCAGGTCTCAGCTAACATGGCCCTGACAAGAACCTGTGGTAGAAGACTGCAAAGCATGTCCTGGTACTCACCTTCCATAACGTGATTGGAGGGCTGGGCATGGAGAGGCCTTTCACCCCCTGTCAGATCATATTCAAAATTCATCTTTGCATCATCTCTGTGGACAAGAGAAGACAAAGCATTTATAACATGCTGGGGATGATCTTTTTGCTGCATGCAATTTTGCTGACCTACATCATCTCTGTACTGCTTCAGCCTCAGAGAAGTAGTGGTGAGGACCTTTGGTCTTCTTCAATGTCCTGTAATGATCATGGGGCGATTGTTTATACACAATAGTACTGTGTGGGCATGACCTTCTAGAAACACAGGAGACCTCCTCTGCCCCAGGAAGCCTGTGAGCTCCCTTCCTTTGTGAGGTCCATGCCCTTCGCTGAGGAAGACTGGTATCACAGACATATGTTAAATCTGAAGACATCAGCATATCATTAAGGCATCATAAGATGTAAAAATTCAGGAAAAAACCACGGCTTCATATCTGTACCGCTTTTCTTTATTTTGTACTTCCTTCATATACCTTGCCAGATGAGGTAGAACGTACTGAAAGAATTGCGTGATCTTTTTTCGGTATCTCCAGCCATCACTGTCTGGTTTTACTTTGGTATTCACTGTGCAATACTTGTGAGCGCTCACTAGTGTCCATCCTAATTGTCAGTTTCTCCTCTTCTATTTCAAAACAGAGACACTTTGAGAGCCTGGGCAGATGTTAAGCTGCAGTAGACATTGTAATAAAAGTCCTCAGAAATACAGTCATTGAAAACACAGGTACTACACTCCTGCATACCACCAAATGAGGATGGAGAGCAACATGTATCCCAGAGCTGGTAAGAAGCCTCTTTATTTTCTCCACTGTTCTGAGCTCACAGCTAGACTGTACCAGCTGGTAAGGAGGGAAGAGCTAGTCTATTTAAACTGCACATAAACATTTCCAGAACCTCTCCTCCCCACTTTCTTTCTGTACTTAGATGAAACATTCAATGAGCTATTTCAAATTTGTCTTGGTATTTGAAGACAAAGTCAGGTTGAATAGCATAGAGCTAGGAATTTTTTATTTAATTGTTGAATTTTGGACTGTTTTGCAGTGTTTGGAAGCAGGCCAATTTTGTGCAAATAATGGGATTCATGGCTTTTATGGGAGGGGGAAGTATCAATGTCCTTACAGATTAAGGCTGTGCCTGATGCATTTCTTCACTCACACTATGATGAAGTGACGTGGCTCTCTCTCTCTCTCAGAGCCCCAGCTCCATTTTAGCCTTGGCTAGCTTGAGAGAGAAACCACAGCCACAAGGGTTTTTTTCCCCCAGGGCCTTAAAGATCCCAGAGGCTGCAATCCTTTTCCTTTAGAGAGAGCAGGCGTCCGGTGATGGCAAAAGGAAAGAGTCTGCCCTTGGTCCAGGGGGAATCATGGCTTTATTCTGGGGTCCTGCCCCCCCAGGGTCCAGAGCCCAGCCCAGTCCCCGTCCCTGTCCCCATCCCAAAAGGAAGATCCACGTGCTGTCCTTGCTTTTATCCGGGGGGAAGGGGCTAGAGGCAGGGACAAGCCACTACCCAGTCAGGGATAAGGTGGGAGTGGAACAGAGTTGGATTACATTCCAACGTGGGAGGATGGGTGGGGAGAAGGAGCCGGACAAACCTTGTGATACATTTTGCAAGGGAACAGGTGGGTAGAGAAGAAACCATTACAAAACTCTATATAAAATTAAATACAATATAAACCCAAATAACTCACAACAACAATGAAGTGTATGGATTTCAAAAATGAATCCTAAGAAAATTCCTAGCAAGGTTACTCTGAATTGCTCTCAGCACTGCAATAATTAAATACCTATTGTGCAGAGCTGGAGGTGTGAGATTGAGAATTCTTTCTAGCATTAATAGTGAGGTCTGTTGCTTAAATAAATCTGATTTATCTTCTTATATTTTTGTGTATCCCAATAAAAGATTTTTAGCCTGATTTTTCTATTAAAGGAAATAATATGAGAAAGAGAAAACCCCTAAACAACCTGTAAGCAGTATTTTTTAATCAGTCTGAATTAATGACCATAAGCTTTCCTATAAAGTGAGAATTGCCATCTAACTCTGTAGTTCAGTAGCAAATTGGTTATACTTAGAGGCAAGCTGGACCTTTCTCCCTCAATGATTCTACCTTTTTTTTTCTTCTTTTTGTCACACATTTTTTTTTTTTTTTTTTTTTTTAATAAACATGACATTTTAAAATTTGTAGAGAGCACATAAATTATCTGAGATAGAAGATTTCTGAGATAAAGTAACATTTTATAGATAGCATTTTTGATAAAAAATTCAAAAGAAAGTTCTAGTCAGATGTTGTTTTTACATAGAGAGGTACATATATTTTCTTCCCCTTTTAATGTTTTGTCTTCGACTGTGCTTAGCTTACACTTTAATGTCATTCCCATTTAGGCCCCCCTGATACAACTGCTGCCCAGGCCGGAAGGCTATGCGGACTCTAGTTTCTTTCCCTGGTGCTCCTGTCAGCAGCACTGTAATAGCTCAAAAAAAGAAATCACATTTGGTCCTCACATGCCTTTTACACCCAGTCTGTTTTATCAGCTTGAAAAGAAAAATTTACTGCTTAATACTGTGTAACTTCTGTAATGGGAAATACATTTCCTGTTATCCATGAGCAGTGAAACAAATGTGCTGTTGTCTGCAAGTGTTTGCTACTGATGTAGAAGTATTATGTGCTTTACTTTTTAAATTATTATTATTTTATCAAATGTATAGATATGAACACCAAAACCAGCAAAAACTTGTACTTTAGTAACTTATGAGACTCTGGTTAGGCTATACCCTTGATCAATGTCCTAAGAGATAGCTATAGCAGGCACAAGGAGTTTTGAATCATTGGAGCTATAAACCATTCATATAAAATTCACCCCTGTAATGTCTTTCTGGTTTTCTGTATTCACTGTAAAATAGAACTAAATTATGTTGCTTTTACAAGACAGATAAAGACATTCTACTTTGTAGACATTTTGGCCTACTTCTGCCTGATAATGTTTTCCTTTTCTCTCTCATTCTCATTGCTCTAGTGACTAATCCTATAAAATCAGTATCTTCTTATGAATAAAATAGAAACAACACATAGCTAGTCCAAGCTGTTTCTTATTTATGAGAAGTACACTCGTAGCTTTGGGAAAAGATTAAAGAGAAAGATTGTATGGGGTAAATAGGAAAAGCTTCCCCAACCTCATTTTCCATTATTCCTTGTTCCTGTCCTATAATGAAATGGAACATTCCTTTAAATTTTTAAGTATGTAATTGTGAGAACTGATCTTTGATAATTTTGACAATTAGTAGCTATCCACTGGAATATTTACAATGAAGAACTTGCACAGTCATTCTATGCTTTTGAACCATTCTCCCTGGCAGGTATCTTGAAATGAGCCAAATATATGGTATTTCATGTTATGCTCTTCATCACTGGTATGTTTGTGTTACTAAAAATCTTTGCACAGATGGGCAGAGGCAGTATGGTCAGAAAACGTTCAGTTGCAATTTTTTTTACTAAATCCAAGCTTTTTTCTCCCTCCAGTTGTTTAAAAATAAAACAAAACAAGGTCCATAATATGCCTAGCTCTGGTTATCTTTTATGCTAACTTACTGCAATAATGTAGTGACAAACTTTCTTTCTTTTTATTTCTACAGAAGAAAGATTTTTACAAAGAATGGAGATTACTTAGTTTATTTCACATTAATATTCCTCTGTTTTCAACAATTATTTCTTTCGCTCTTTCTCTCACCCCTCCATCTTACCTTTTTTCTAATATGTATAATTGGATGCCTCTTGTACTGGCAAATAAAAAAAAGGGTGTAGTGGTGCAAGAGTTGTTTTATTAAGTTCTTAAGTAATTTTTTTAAGTTTTACAAGAAGTTTTTTGTAATGGTACCTTCCACCGTGCCCCCGTTTTCTGTAATGGTTCCACCCCATGAGTTTGTTGTATAACAAGTCACTTTATGTCAATCACCCCACTCCCCGACCTGTCCCTGTCAATTCCCTCTCTCTCCTCTTGGGCGCCCTGTCTGTCACTTCAGGGCCCTTCCTTGGCTTCTGGAAAGATCCAGGGGAGGTGTCGAGTGATAGGCTGGTGCCTGGGAAATCCCCTTCTCCCCTCTTGTGATCCGGTGTTTAAAAGTTAGCACCCCCTGTTACACCCCCGTATTCCCTGATTTGCTGACCTGTTGTCGCCGCCCCTGGATCCTCCCACGTTTATAAGTTCGTGCAGCCCAGTTCAAAGTGTTCTCTCTCTGGGCAGCATGGTCAGTGGTGGAGCTCCTTGCCAGACTCTGCTTCGATAAACTGCCTTTAAACCTGCTCAGGAGAGAGTCGACCCTTTGTCCGTCGCCGTAGTCGTGACACCATCAGGTCCAGCTGCCGGTGTGGGGAACCAAGACCCCACAGGAAGGAGTTTGCTCACCCTGCCTGCAACCCCAACCGATCTGCGTTAGCCACAGTGCAGGACTGAGCTAGCCTGTGGTCAGCACCTGCCAGGTGTGAGGGACACTGTGACAAAAGGGAAAACAACAGTCTGCTGCATTGGAAAAGAGTGGTACTAAATTATTTCTCAATAGTGTATGGAGCAAGATTCTCCCATTTTTCACTTCTTTTTAAATTTGTATTAAGTGTGCAATTGTGCAAATCATATCAGATATGCAAATTAAAATGCAGGGTTTTTTCTATTGTGCAATCATTTGCACTCTATGAAATTGTTCAAAACAAATTTTCTTATGATTTTCAATTTGTTGTGTGCCAAAAATTTGGTAGTGTAAAATATGTTTTTTCTGGCCATTATTCACTGCATACTATGTTCTAATCCCCTGTTAAAACAGATCCATTCATCCAATAAGGAGAATAAATAGATTTTAACCTTAATGATTTCTGATCAGCTATGAATTCAGAATAACTAGCTTATATGCATGCTATAATATGAAATATGTTTGAATAAATGGGTTTTTTTAAAAATTTTGTTTTCCTGAATGAGAAATATATCAATAGAAATATGTCTTATCCCCTTTCTTCCAGGTGGTTGAGTCTTAGTCTCTACTTCATCTCAACCTGTTCCTGAAGGAAAGCCCCGAACTTCTGTCTCTTGAATAGCTCTCAGCTACAAGTTAAACAAACTCACTTTGTTATTATTGTAGATTAACCAGGAGATTTAAGAGGACTTTGTAAGAATAATTCTATTTAAAATAAAGACATGTTCAAGATTATAATTGCAATGAAAGAGTAGACTCATCCATGCTTTGTGACGTCCCTCAGGGAAAAAACACCCAAACAAAACAACAACAACAACAAAAGAAACCAGCAGGTGAATAAGGTATCAGAGAGCATACCTGAAATCAGCTGAAAGGTTCTTGGGATATTTCTGTCCCTGGGGTTGTTCAGTCAGGAGATGAAAAGCAAATTTCATCAACCTTTGCATTTTTACTCTCTGGGAATAAAATCTCTGGATATGCTTTTCTGGTAGCATATTTTGTCAATATTTTGAGAATTTTTTTTTTTCCTTAATATTTTATTCATTGCTAGCTAGGCTACTAATTTTGTCTGCATCTTAATCCATAACAAACTGTATATTATATATACTTATTTATGTATAAACACACACACAAGCATATATATATATATATATACACACATATATTTATGCCTCTATTTTGCAAATGCATCATTAAGTATATGTAGCTAAAACAAACCAGTATGTATAAATATGTGTTATCTGTCATTAAATCTGATTATGATTTCTTATTTGCAGAAAGTGTATGAATGTAATGGTTTGTATGCATGTAATTCTTTTTTGAAAACTTGCTGCTAATACATTGGTATTTGGAACTCACATATTTAAATATGCTGCATGCCTGAATGACAGATGATTATCTGACAAAGGAAATCTGTTGTTAAAGATAATGAGCTAGTATTACATTTAAAAATTCCAATTCTAACACAACAACAGTTAAGTATATGTATTACATTTTAAAAATTTAAAATCTGTCTATTGCTGGTATTGTCTTTGTCCGTGTTGACAACAAAAGGATAAATACAGTGCATACAGTAGGTCCCTCTGGTTATACCATGAACATGACACATGTCATCCTATGATAAATTGGCTCTGTGTCTATTCAATTTCAAATCCAAAGCTCTGGAGGCAGAGGTGTTAGGAAGCAGGCATAATTCTGGTGAGTAGAGGCCTCAGATGCACAAAATTAGTGTGCATGGAAGAGATAAAAAAAGCAAGAGGGAGACTGAGAAGTTTGCACAGGTTTGTCAACTTCCTGTGGTTTAGGTAGTATTGACAGATGTTGGGTGTAGAAAAAAAATCTGTAAGCATGATAATGAATGTTACCAGAATTAGAAGTGACAACTGTATCAAACACAAATGCTGTCTTGTTTTTTGGTTTGCATACTAATTAAATTAAAAGACCTAAATATTAGGTTCCAGCATTTGTTTGACAAATAATCTGCTGGGCTCACTCTGTACATCTAGGTCAGATATTCCTGGCTTTGTGACAGATGCAGTGTCAAAAGATGATTTTAACACAGAAAAAATGTATTCAGATTGTTACTAAGTACTGTACTTAAAGGAGAGATTAGAAAAGAGTCTAGTTCAGAAATTGCTTTAAACATAGTGGTATCTACCTCTCTCTAGGCATTTTATTGCGCATTACTGTCAGGTCTAGTATGTGAGACATCTTCCTCACTAACTGCACGAAAGCAAGGAGTAGGCAAAAATAGTGCTGTTCTGTACCATTATGTTGTGCAGCTATCTTATTCCCTGGGTAAATACATATGTTTTGTGGGACTACTCAAAGAGTAAGAGACTATTTGATGTGAGCAATGATGGCAGAATCAAGCAATACATGCTTAAGTATTTCTGCAGAATTTTACATTTTTCATGCCCTTCTGAAATATTTAGAAAGTAGTTCATGTCTGGTGAAGGTTCAGGTCAGTTCTCGTTTTAGTAAAACAAGTTCACTTGACCCTGATTTTAAAGAAAACTTGAGTCAAAGCAGGAAACTCTTCTCTTAGGCAAATGCTGCTCCAATACCTTAACCTATGTGCCTTGCTGGTACATATACCTTTTTAACTACTTCTGAGGTTTGATAACCATATGGCAATTCATTTTGCACTCTTTCATGCTGAATTTCTCAACAGTGAACTGGATTTGGTTTTCTGCTGAGCCAAAGTCACGTCCTGTAATTTTTTATGAAGGCTGCCTCTCACCAATTTTTCCATGTTTCTAGATACTCGAGGGTCCAAAGACACTACACCTTAAATAATATTAAACAACAAGGCAATGAGCATCTATATCAGTGTTTGGAGATGGATATGATTTTTACATGTATAGGCATGGACTATAGCAAATACCCAAAGAAACACCAGCTGGTGAGTACACTCTTGTTCAGAAAAGCCCTCAAAACAGGAAAAATTATTTCTAGTTGCTGTGTTTGCATGCTGACCATTGAGTTGATGTAGTGCAACACTGCTGATACGCTCAGGAGCAGAATCATGCTCTGTGTGGCACTATAGGGGTAATCATGCAATAATGCAGTATTAAAATGAAAATAAAAACCTGAGATGTAGCATTCTGCTCAATATTAAGAAATAATATCTGTATTTTTTCTCCTTTTTTTCCTTGTTTTTATTTTTTTTTTTCCCCAAGGAAATAAATTTACACAGGGCAAATGTAGTATTTAAATATTTAAAATTTAAATGAAGGCACTCCTCTTGAATGCACCTGTATGTACTAGATATGTCTGAGTCCATTTGGTATAAGAAAGTAGGCCATGAAATTATGTATTTAAAGAAGTCAAACTACTCACTCACAGAGAATGAAAGTTTCTTAAACTCTTCTGCATATGGTGAACTGCTTTTGAAAACCCAGGCAGACAGAACCCATGCCTCTAACAATGCATAAAGGTACAATTTTCTAGAGTATGGAAAATGGAGAAGTGGAATTCCCTCATGAAAAAAAATAAGAATTGAGAAAAAAAAAAGTGGTTTATGTACTAAAATGGTGAGTTTTATAGCATATAAAATCTTTAAAAATAAAGTGAATAAAACCAGAGCAGTCTAGGTTATGCTGCTGTGTGGAAGCAAAAAGACACATGGTTAGTTTTGAACCAGCAAGTGTTTCATACTGCAACCAAGGGATGCATTTTTCAGGGATGAAATTGAGCAAAGGAAAATTCAGCCTTATTACCAGGAAAATGTATCTAATAGTGAGATGTATTAGAATTGTGGAATAGTCTCTTGAGAGAAGTGATGGAAGCCCCATAGTCTGAGTCTTTGAAAAATGGTCTAGAGAAAAATTTTCTTGCTGGGAAACAGCTTTGTGTTGTCTATAGAAAGGACACGTCACCTAATAGACTATTTCTGCATCTAACATCATCTCTATTCTGATTTATTGTTAGCATGTTTGCATAGGGTTTCATACAAGTTTGAAAAAGACAGGATGTCATCTGTCTTATTTTTCATGACACACACACAAAAAATATCTAGAACATCCTATTCTGCCTCAGTATCATTGCTAAGTGTTTTATCATATTCATGAAGCTTTCCAAGTTTTCAAATTTTTTTTAAAATATGGTTTTTGATTCCAAACATCATGAAATCACTAAGAGATAAGAGAAATACTTCCATGTGTGAGGTCTACTTTATATATAAATATATATTAATATATTTTAAGTATATTAATAAAATATTAATATATATTAACAACATATTAATATTCTATTAAGATATGTCTAAGCTTTAAGAGAAAGTTCTTCAAACTATAACTTGTGCTGTGTTTTCACTTGTTAGGAAAATGCACATGACATAATTGTCCATTCAAATGCTAAATGTAAATGTGTCTTTGTCTATTAGCAAAACAAATAAAATGTATTTTGTATTTACAGCACAAAGTATGCATTTCTCCAGTTAAATCCAACTTCCTCCTGAATAAACAATAATAAAACAATTTCTGTCTAGCTCTTCAAGTTATTCCTGTGAAATAATTTGCTAGCTGCCTGTCCATTTCTTTAATGTCTACTGAGCATCACAGAGGGCTAACAAGGAGGAACAGATCTGAGTTACCAGGGAAAGCAAAGGTTACTTGTACAGATTCCCCTCAAGAGTTTTCACCATATTGCCCTTCTTTGGACGCTCTCTAACAGCTTTTTATATTTCTTATATTGTGTTGCCCAGAACTACATACAGTGTTCAAGGTGAGGCCACAGCAGTGCAGAGTAGAGAGGGAAAGGTGAGGTTCAGTTTCTTTTTAAACTTTTTTAATGCTGCCAAGAATGAAGCTAGTAATTATCATGTTCCAGTCATCAGCAATGATTTGACAACAACTAAGTTGTAATATGAAATGTTATGTACATGAACCTAGTACTTGTAAATATATTTTTAGTCCAGATTGGCTCAGAATTTATCTTAAAAATATGAGAATGTATAACTAGTAATGGTGGAACACAGAAGCGCAGAGGTTTGGCTGACACCAGGTTTGTATTTACCTAGTTTCTCCATCAGTATGAAGATGAAATTGCTTTTTTGCTGAAACACATTCATCCAAAGTGAGCCAAGTATTTACCTTTCAGTCATAAAAATGCCTAGGTTTCAGCTGGATATTTGTAGAAATGGGTTTGAAATATGTCCCTTTGGCGGAAAAGATTTTTACATTTACTTTAACTAACTTTCTCAACCTTTTCACTTGAAGGTCTTACAGAAACTTGTGCTGTTGAAAGCATGGAGGTTGCAGTCATCAGCTGTGCTTCATTTTATCTTCAGATTTGCTGGATAAGGTCTTTAGATGTCTACAAAGTGAGAATTTCCTGGAGTCGAAACAGATTTTAAAACTATGTTCTAACATAATTTTATCTTTTCTCCATAGCTTTTTACTTCCTTGGTTTTGCTTACCTTTTCCAAATGAATTGCACAATTAATTTCCACACAGATCAGAGTTTAGAAATTCTTTTGATTATTAGGCAATATAGATTTCTTGATCCTGATTTGAAACTAAATCACAAAATAATTATATTGCAGAAAATTATCAGTGCACTAAAACCAGTCCACAATTATGAATGGATTTTTTTTTTTTAACTTTAAACTTAAACTGAGTTTACTTTTGTAAATAACACCAAATCTAAAGATATTTTGTTCTCCAATACTGTTTATATCACATCCTAAGAAAATAATGGATTAACTGTTGTAACATAAATGTGTCTAGATAGACTCGATAAAGGTTGATTTTCCTGCCAGAAAGAGGTCAGTCTTCCTCCAGTCAAACAGAACAGGAATGGTGAATCTCTACAATTGTAGACAGGCAAAGGTGAACAGAAGAAGAAACAGCACATTTAATCTCTTGAACTGGAAATCTGATAATATTTATGGTATGATTATATTTAGTCAGATTGGTTTTTTAAATGCCTGCTAGAGTGAGCACATTTGTAAATTTTTGGAACAAAATTTACTTTTTAAAGTACTTTTTAAAGTGCTTAGACAAATGACAAAATATGAAGTCGTCTGGTTTGTTTGAAAACTATTTGATAAAAGTCCACTTTGGGGAAAAGGTTTTTAGGCTGCTTTCACTAAATTGCTAGAAACTGCACCGGTTTTGGTAAAAGAATGGCACTCAAAGTTGTGCTGCATTTTAGGACATAAGTAGGAATTTGTTGCAAAGGAAATTTAGAGGATTATGGAACTATGGCTTGGTTTTATCCTGTCTTGGCTATCTAGACAATGTAAGAAAATTTTCATATCTATATTTTATCAGCTAACTCCTGCTGTGCTGAGTCAGAAGACTGTGCTATGCAACATATGTGTGGGATTCTGTCTTCAATCTGTTCATTTTTTGATCTGAATTACACCAAAATAATCCCAAAACTGCACTAGTTTATAACGGGGAAAAAAAAAAAAAAAAAAAAAAAAAAAAAAAAAAAAAAAAATCAATGACCAATACAGCTAATGGGGTGACAAAACTGAGACTGAACAAGAGGAAGATGAGACTTAGGTGGCAAAAGATCTTTCAAGGAAGCTCAGTGTTTATGGAGGGCTGTTGGCAAAAGATCTCAGACACTGCAAAGTGTGAACAATACAGAGCCTGATTTGGCAACGTGCATCACAAAGTCTGTTCTTTCACAAGCAGGAACTTCCCTGGCATGGCTGAATTAAATGCTGTTAGACTTGCACATCTTGTGGATATCTGTGCAATATACCATCAAGTTGTCAGTGTGGCTGCATTGAGGTTATGATGTAGAATGTATTACTTTCTGTAAAAGGAAGAAACTTGTCCATTTGAAATGTTTTCAGTATCTCAATTTGTTCTGCAGTTCCAAGAACTCCTTACAGTGTGTTTTCCTCTTTTAGCAATTAGGTTTTCCTCCTTTAACTAGGGTCTCGTAGATATTCTGATGAAACATACCATGGCATCATTGAAAAGGCATCTTTTAGTATCAGGTAGTGTAAACCTGAACTCAAAACCACTTCAGGCATTGTGTTTGTATACACCAATACAGTTCAGCACCTAACTAATTATTAGTTATTTTCACAAGAGGCTTGTATAGATGTATCTATTTTCAACTTGGAAGTTCATTTTGCATTTCTAAAACATAGAAATTCACCTTGGTATAAATAAAAATCATTCTTCAATCTCTAAAATATTAAGACATTTACCTAGTTTACATTTTCTACTAAAATGATGGTAGTTAATAATTTTATCAATAATGAAGATTTGTAAATTGCAAATTGGTTTTGAGTTTTTCTAAGGTTTCTAAGAGCTTTTAAAAATTGCTCTTATGCATGTATCTTCATGGCATGTATCGAAATTCAGGCATTATGATAACATTCATTACCATTATAAATCTCTTCTTGGTTACCTGAAGTGTTCAGACACTGGTCTTGACTTACAGTATGATGAACATTCCAGTAAAAGCAACTATATTACAAGACTCTGAAATCTATGAACTCTGAAATATCTAGAAGACAACCAGTAGCTGCTTGATTTTGCAAAAATGGGTCCAACTCCAATGCTAAGAAGAAAAGTGTAAATGAATGTTCATATGAACTTTACTCATAATATCATGGACAGATTTTCTTTTGTTTCAAATTCTTGAAGTCACTATGTAACACTGCAAGTAAACACTACGTACAATAGAAGTTCTAAAAAATACATCCTTCAAATATTTTCTTTTTCAGGATGAGATAATTTCTCCTTAATATTTTAGAATCTCATAATCCCAAAATGAAGGGATTAGCCATAATCCATCTGTGTACATTACATTCCAGCATCAGAATATTCTAATTGGAAGGGACCCAAAAGGATCATGGAGTCTCTCCACAGTCTCCTCCAGGCTGAACAGACCAAATGACCTGAGCTACTCCTCATACACTTTCCACTCAAGGCCATTCACCATCCTCATGGCCCTTCTTTGGACACTCTCTTATAGCTTGATATCTTTTTCTATATTGCAGTGCCCAAAACTGCCCCCTGCACTCGAGGTGAGGCTGCCCCAGCTCAGAGCAGAGCAGGACAATCTCTTCCCTTGCCTGGCTGGCCATGCTGTCCCTGATGCCTCCCAGGACACACTTGGCCCTCCTGGATGCCAAGGCACTGCTGGCTCATGTTCAACTTGCCACTGATCACGACTTCCAGGTCCCTTTCCATGGCGCTGCTTTCCAGCCTCTCACTCCCCAGACCGTCCATACATCCAGGGTTGTCCCATCCCAGAACCAGAATCCAACACTTTCCCTGGTTGCTAGCTGTTTTTTTCAGATTGGTCGGTGACTACCCAGTGTTCTGATCTGCTGAGATCTCTCTGCGGGGTCTCCCAGCTTTCAAGGGAGTAAGCAGTTCCTCACAACTTGCAGATTTACTTAATATCCCTTCCACTTCTGTATCCCTGTCCTTTATGGAGAGGTTGAAAATCACAGGGCTGAGGACAGGGGCCTGGCAGGTCACCAGTCTGTTGTCACCCCATTCACTTTAACCCTTCATGCTTCACACATGATCCAGTTGCTCACCCATCCCATGATGGGTGTATTTTATCCCATAATGGGATAAAATACCCAGCTGTATACTGGAAATATTTTCCACAAGGATGCAATGAGAGACACTATCAAAAGCATGACTGAAATGAGAGAACTTTACACCAACCAGCTTCCTTTGATCAGCTAGGTGGATTACCTTGTCACAAAAGCAGATCTGGTTTGATAAGCAGGAATATCCTCTCACAAATCTCTGGTGGTGTTGTCTTCCAGGTGTTTCTCAACACCTCCCTGAATAATCTTCTCCATAATCTTAGCAGTCACTGAAGTGAGACTGACTGAGGCCTGTAGTTGTCAGGGTCTTCTTTCTTGCCCTTCTTGAATATCAGAACAATGTTAGCCAGCTTCCAGTGAACTGGGAACTGCCCAAATTCTCAAGAACATTCAAAATCATCCAGGGATTTTCAGATGTGCCAGAATTGGATCAAGAGGCACCTCTTGTCCGTTCCAAAATTCATCTGCTGATAAGATAGGAGTTGTGAGAAATTCAGTCTTTAATTCTGCTGTGTTGAGATCCATCATTTATAGAAACCTTTAAAGCCATTTAGAATTCTTTTCAGCTACAACCTACCAAAAAAAAAAAAAAAATTAAAAAAAATCATGTAATTATGGATATTGTAGTGATTTTACTATTTTAAAATTTGGTACTTTATTTTAACACTCAGCAATACTAACAAGCAACTGTGGTCCTTATATCTGATCTTAGAATCATTTAATATTGGGGACTCATAATCTAACCTTGGGTTGAAGGACGGTAAGGGTTATACCATGTGAAAATTTCTGACCTTAACTAAAAATACTGAAAAAATGATACAGGAATTTGAGTGTGAAGGAGTTAATGTGAGTTCAGAATAAGTGGTGGAACTTCTGAAGAGATGTAGATTTATTGGATTTATGGATGTGTATCTATGTGTGTGTGGATGTGCATGCAAATGACTCCTTCACTCTATATGCACCACATGAATGTATGACTTGTGAATATCTGCCTTCAAATACCCTTCTATAATGTAGTCTACTGTAACTCAAGCAAAGAAATTTACATGAGTAAATTGTGGAAAGCTCATGTAACTCTATGAATAAAGCTGATTAATTATGTTTAAATTTCTTTAATCTGTTAAAAGGGTCATCCCCCAAATTACAAGAGTTTTCTATATTCCTATTATAAAATGTAGACACCATGCCTGTGCTAAATTAAATTTTTAAGCAGCCTCAGGAAAGAAGAAAAGATTTAAATTGCTGCCACAGGGAAATTTAAACCTGACACATAAAATAGAAAAGTGATCATCAACTGCCTGTAAAACAGAGTGTCTGGTTCTATTTCCAATTTGCCACTTTCATTTTCTCCATAATTTTCTTTATTCTTTGTTTTGAACATAAAATTCTGCTGAGAATGATAGCAGTGTTTAGAAAATACTCCTGTGGTACAAATGCAATAGTGTAATAATGTGGGGTTTTTTTATTTTTTTCAACAATATCTTAAAACTGAGACTATATCTCTCACCATATTTTGCCATTTTTGAGTGGTGTGCTATCACTATATTACCAAATAATGTTCAAATATCCATGCTATATTTCTAATTATTAAAGTATAAAATTATTTTGGTAAAAATAATAATGCTAGAACAATGCATTTAAAAATCTGTATGTCCATATGCCCTATTCATTTAATATCTGATCTCTCTGACCTTGAATTTATTTCTTGCAATGACAGTCTATCAGAATTCTAAAAAGTTTTCCTCAAAAAACTGCTTCAATTATTGTAAATCTTTTTTGACTGAATAATGACTGAAATTCTAGTAACTTCAGTGCATAATTTGGGCAGAAACATTATGAATCGATCTTCTGCTCTAATACAGTCTAGTCAAGGCTTCCAACATGTAAAGGTAGCATTTAATACTTTTATTAAATGCTAAAGAGCATAGATTTGGATGACATTTCATTAGGCATTATAAAACTGCCTAAAAATCTAAACACATAAAAGGATTGTTTGTAACCCAAAGCATTTTCAATTACTTCAGGATATAGTTTAATCAAAATCAGCTTCATATCCAACTAACGCTGTAGGACAACTGTATCCTCCTATGCTGTAGGGAAATATTGAGAAAGCTTCTTCACAGTGATGAGGAATATATTTAGTGTAGGTGGCTCAGTGTGCAGCTGCAGATTGAACTCTGGATTGGGGAAATGGTGGGAGCCTAAGGCAAGAGGCATCATATCTTTGCACAACAAAAGGCTGTGGGACCTGTGGCAAAAGCCAGGTGACACATTCAGAGACAGTAGCCGATGACCCCCTCATACTCTTCCATGCTTACATTGCACAGATATAAACACCCAGCGATTCCTTTGTTCAAGATGCCTTCTGGAAGGCACCAGCTCAAACTGTTATTCTGTTATTGCACCAAGATGAAGTTAGTTTTTTTGATTGAGATGTCTCAGCTTCTGCTAAGGGAAACTTAGCGTTGAGCCAGTAAGGCAGTCTGGTCTGACTGTGTGAATATGGGGGTTGTAGCTGCAGAACGTTCTTGGTCCCAGCTCAAGTAGCGCAAGTGTGGTTCCTGGATGGTCAGACAAAGAAGTTTCCTTAACAACAAGCGAGAACTTAGAGTTTTCTGGAGAAAAGTATGTAAGCAAGTACAGTCAGCTTTGGAAATCTGGATAGACTAGGTATGGGGAAGTGTCAGTGTGCTGAGTTGGTGTCCACCTGGAGATCATTTGTGATTTAACCACAGTTGTACTGTATCTGAACAGTACAGGTTAACAAATTTGTTAACACACGGAACACTCAGCCCTTGGAGGTAAGGCATCATGCTGCTTTTCACATATCACTTTTGACATTCTTGGAAGAATGTGGGGAAAAATGGTTCTGGAGACTGATGGTTGTTGCGGAAAGCTTCACTTTTCATAACACGTTTTAGTTGTAGTCTACTTCAGTAATAAAGAGATGGGTGTGCTTACATGTCAGAGGCTATAAGATGTTTTTCCATATGCTTTCACAACAATATTTTAGTTTTCAAATATTTACATCAGAATTCTTCTCTTTTATATGACATCCTCATCAACTGCCTCTGGAAAAACAATGACCTTATCAAATACAGAACAATGAAAAAGGGATTATGATTTGAATAAAACTGAAATCATGTTCTCCCAGGACTATAGAAATATTTCTATGATAGCACAGTATGTTTAAAAATTTTGCTTATCAATAAAAATGTGAATATCAGTTTCTGCGAACTCACCATAATATGGCTTTTATTATTGTGGTGTTTAGCAGCAAGTATTGGTGACTGCCATCAGTTTCTAATTAGGCAAGCATACAGTTTCCTCTCTTCCTTTTTTCACCAAAATCTTAGCAGATGGTGACCCATGTTTCATTGATGTGTTCCTGGATTTTCATGATACTAATTATAGGCTGAAATATTTTTATTTTTCTTCTTTTTCATACCTTGTCATAGGGCTGGGAGTACCTTGTGAAATCATCCAGGCAGATCAGGTCCCAAGAGAGAGACAGCTGCCCATGTAATTTTTGGTACAGTCTTCTCTAAACTTTCTGTAAGGTCTTTGTAACCTCCTAATTTATCATGGTGTTAACCATGGCAAATGTACCCGGCCTGTAGTACAAACCTGTGGCATTTTATCCTATTTATTTGGAGAACAGTGTTTCTTTTCCCTCCATAGAGACTGTTAATGATTGTGAAAATGTTTGTCGCATGGCCCTTTGATTTCCTCCTCTTTAAATGCTCCAGTTTCTATTTATTATATTTTTCCTTCTAGACTATATTTTCTACATGTCTGATATTTTTAATTCATGTTTTCTGGACTTTATATAAGCAGTTAATTTCTCTTCTGGAATTGCAGTTTAATTGACCAAAAATTAACATGGAAGAATGGAAAAAAAGAAAATTATTTCACATAATCTAGATGTTTTCCTACTATTTATGAATCACAAGTCAGCATCGCCCTTTTTTGCAAACGGAAAGGATTGCTTTTTTAAGATTAATCATTATTTACAAAAAAACTCTTATTTTTCCCACTGAATATTTGTTTACCCATTGTTTCCCAGGTTATATAGCTGATTTTTCTTTTTTTTCCCCCTGCTTGTCTATAACATCTTGAATTTCCTTTTTTTTGAAAATTATCATATTTTCCAGATTATGTCTCCAGTTTTTCAAGATTTTTTTAAACTTTAAAATCATCTTAAAAGATGTTAGCAACTCTTGCCACCCTAGTGCAATCTGTAAATGTATTATATATATCTTTGATTTCATTACACAGATATTCTCTTTGATTTCATTACACAGATATTCCCAATATTACATAATAGATGTAAAGTGCTTTCTTCTTGATAGTTAACTACCAGTATATATTCATGCACCGTTCTTGATTTAGCCTTATATTCACACTGTGGTATCTGGATCTATACATTTATAAAAGTTTATTTGTTTCTGAGATCTATCTCTGATAAAATAGTGTTATTGTCTATTTCACAGCAAGTTAATTCTTCACAGATTTCAAAGACAACCTCTTTTCTTTATTTAGTCAATGTTTGAATGCATGTGTCTAGCATGAATACATTCCTGTCTCAGACCTTGCAATTTTACACCTTTAAAGTCATATCCTTTGTATATATTTTTTAAAGTTTTTTGTTCCTCAGCACTTAGAGGATGATCTTTGTCTTTCATTCCTTAGCAAGAAGCTTTTATTTGCTTTAAAAAACCCTGTATAATACTGAGAATTCCCAAACAAGCAGGAAAAAACTGTCTTTGTGATTTTCTATTGATACATTTAATTATTTTCTACAAGGTTTCATCACCATCAGTGTGTTTGACAGTCACAGTTCACTTTATTTTCCTGAAACGGATCAATTTTTGAAAAAGCTATTTTAATATGTACAGCTGTAAAAAAGATTATTTGGATATTAACCACATTTTCGGTAAATATTCTGGAGTGTATTTACAAATATCATATGTCTCTCAGACTTGTATCATATTTCCAACTAAAAGATTTAAAGTTGATACAAACCCCTGCTTATTCCTGTGAAGGTTCTTTCAGCAATCATAACCCATAACTTGTGTTCATTTAAATCTCATAGATGCATGCCAAAAGTAATGGTGGGTCACGTTGCTCCTTTATATTCTAGCTTCAGCTTATTTTATTTTAAATGGGTTAACAGCTAACTTTCATTACATTTTGAGACAAACAGATTTATATCATTGTGAGAAATTGCACTCTATACCTTCCTTGATAGCCATCTGGGGAAATCTGGTTAAAAGTGTACTCTAATTGTACCTAATACTCAACATCTTTGATGTCTTCCTGTCACAGTGTCCCAAAGCGCTGGAGAAGCGCAGCCTCAGGCTAGCTCAGCCTACACTGCGGCAAGCGCGCGGAGAGGTCGGGGCGGCAGGCGGAGCAAGCCACCTCCTCCCTGTGGGGTCTTGGTTCCCCCACACAGCGACGGGCACTCGGTGTCGGCAGGACCACGGCAGCAGAGAAAAGAGCCGACTCTCGCTCAAGCAGGGTGAACAGATGGTTTTATTGAAGGGGAGACCGGAATGGAGCTCCACCTTGGTCAACTGCTGCCCGAGGAGAGCCCCGAACAGAACTGTGCACAAGCTTTTATTCAGGGGAGGGTTTAGGGGTGGCGACAACGGGTCAGCCAATAGGAAAATGGTGGGGTGTAACTGGGGGTGTGAACTTCAGAACAGAGGACCAGTCACAAGATAGGGGTGGGGGATCTCCCGAGTCCCCTCCAATCACTCGACGCCCTCCCTGGACCTTTCCAGAATCCAGGGAAGGGCCCCAAAGTGATGGACGGGGCGCCCAAGGAGAGAGGGAGAGGATTGACAAGTAGGGGTAAGGGGGAAGGGATGATTGACAAAAAAAGAACATTGCTCTCTAACTGATAAACAAGTTGGAACCATTCACAGAACAGGGGGGTACAAGGAAAAAACCATTACAACAAATGTATTTCAAAGCATAAAACAAATGAAACAAACGTGCACCGCCACATCTTCCATTTCTCCTCATTATAAATATTTGCATCTCACAGCTTTTGGTGTGGCCATGTGCCTAAGATCCCAGCATCATTACCAGTCCAAGTGACTAGAATAAGCACTTATCTTGAGATAAATTATTAGTCTAAAAAAAGCTTGTACTTTATTTACTACGGCAAATGTTAAGTAAGGTCAAAAATTTACTAAAATCCATATGTACACTTGGTTGTAAATTCCTCTTGTGGTTTGTTTTTTTGGGTTTTTTTGGTTTTTTTTTTTCCCTTGGTCACATATTAATGTAGAATTTAAATCACTGATTGTTTTGCTCTGGGATAGGAGCTGTTTCTTTCCATGCTGTTCAAAAATTTTTGAAAATAAATAATTTTTTTGCAGAGCAGAATCTCATCTAAACCTCTGTGTTTCTCATGCTACTCAAAAGTTAATGTATTTACTTGTGAATTTCCTTGAGTGTTGAACAGAAGCCAGAAAACAAACTCAGAATACCTTAGAAGAGTACAGGCTGAATATAAATTTGTATTTTTATTTTTGTAAGACTTGTGAAAACTAGGCCTACATATCAAATACAGCAACTCTATGAATACATCTCACATAAAAACCCAGCACTTTTAGGAAGATTTAAGTGTGTTTCCTACGTAATAAGAGAGTCATTCTCTGCATGTCCTTTTTCTTTTAACAGTATACCCAGTCTAGGATGCCTGTTACTTTATGTAGTTGGGTACATATGGGAGTTGAATATCCCCAAAGATGGAAACTTCTTCAAGCAACGTGTTCCAATGTTTGATTTGGTATTTTTTTCTTTTGCTTTCATGTAGTTATCTGTGTTATATCCATTGCATCTTAGCCTTTTTCCAGACACCGCTGAGAAGAATTTAGGTATGTCTTCTTTGCTTCACCTTCAGGCATTTATACACATAGGCAAGATCCCTCCAGAGCTCCCTTCTCCAAGGTGAACAGCCCCAGCTCTCTCATCTCTCCTTGTATGTCAGATGCTCCAATTGCATAGTTTTTGATGCTTTTGTTGGACTCTCCCGACCATACTCACATCTTTCCTGTACTGAGGAGCCCAGAAATGAATACCAGTTGTGCCTCCCAGTGCTGGGTAGAGGACAAGCACTGCCATGATTCTTTTAGTTATTTCACTTTCCCTTCTTAGCATCCTTATATTGATTAACTTTTCTTTGTAACTGTGAGAATCAGTTGCTTTCAAAGATGTGTGTGTTGTTCTGAGACACATGTTCTTTCCTGAGTGTGACGGTGCAAGAATTGTTTTATTAAGTTTTTATAAGAAGTTTTATGTTATGGTTCAGTTCACTGTATCGCCACTTCTGTAACAGTCCATCCCCTTTTTGAGTTTTGTGTATAACAAGGTGTTTTATGTCAATCATCCCACTCCCCACCTATCCTTGTCCATCCCCTCTCCCCCCCCTCCAGCTCTGGAGCATCCTGTCTATCACTCCGGGACCCCTCCCCAGATTGGGAAATTCCCAGGGAGGGTGTCGAGTGATAGGTCAGCCCCAGGGGGAATTCCTCTGCCCTTTTTGTCAGTGGTCAGAGGCTTAGAAGTGGACACCCCTTGTTGCCCCCTGAATTCCCTGATTTGCTGTCCTGTTGTAACCTCCCCTGAATCCTCCCCTGTCACTGAGACACACAAAGAAATCACACGCAGACAAGAGATTTTTGCAGGGGTTCTTCTGATCCAGCTCCCAGCTGAAAGAGCAGAGAGAAGAGAGCCCTTTGTTTATTTTTTACTTTTTATACATTTGTGGGTTTAGCACAAGATTGGCTTTTTGGGGTTTCCACCCCTCAGCCTCAGTGGCCAGACAAATTGTCAGTTACAATTGTTTTCAGGTTAGAAATATGCAAACAAAGGACAGAGAATGAACAACAAAGGATTTGTTTATATTATTTTTGTGGGAAAGGTAGAAAAACTGCTCTAATATTCTACAGTAACTAAAAGATCTGACTCCATTTATGAAAATCAAAAGGCTAATAAAGAAACTCAGAAAAACCAGAGTAACACTCCCCCGCTTATAAGATGAGAGAGGGAAATTCAAACTCTCTCTGGCAGGCAGTCTGGGCGAGTTGCAGATCTCCTGCAGCTCGGCTTGAATAAACCATCTTTAAACCAGCTTAGCCAAGAGCCATCCTTTTATCTGTCACCTTTGTCACAACACAATTTGGACCAGCCGCTGCTGAGAAGCCGAGTCCAGCAGGTAAAGATAACCTGCTTGCTTACCTGGACTGAAAACGCTCTGGCCGCTGTGCAGATCTGAGCCAGCCAGGGGCCCGTGTCTGCCCAGTGCGGAAAGGCACAGCCACACCTGAGAGTAGGGTGTTCCTTGATCTCCTAAACTCTTGAAGATCACATACCAAGAAAATATATTTCTGTGTTATTTTATGAAGACCTCTCATCTTTACTGTACAATTTGGGAACTAAATAAATGAAAGCTTGGGATGGGTAGTAAATAATGTGAATAAAAACAATATTACGTTTAGCTAGCAAAGCCTGTGGGGGATGTCACTGCCTTAGAAGGAATACTGGAATATATTTCATTTTACTTCAGTGAACCCTATGTTCAATACTTTTAGTAATAAATAAACAAAAATAGCTGCTGAGTAAAATTATAGTCTCTTTTGTATTTCAGTCAATAAACTCACTGAATTATTTATTAGACATGTATTATATGTAAAGTATTATATATATATGACATGTATTATATGTAAATTATTATATATATATGACGTATTATATGTAAAGTGTGTATATATGTGTGTGTGTATATATATATATATATATAAAAACCAATTCTCCTCCTAATCATGTGCCACCAAAAAAAGTCAACTCAATCTATTAAAAATGCGATTTCTGAATAATAATAAAAAAAATTAGGTTAAACTAAAATTTATGCACAGATATAATGCACAGATATAAAGGTCTAGGACTTAAAAAAATCTGAACTGCTTGTTCTATAACATTATAACTTGGGGACAGAACCTGTTTCAGAACTGGGCTCCTAACATCCTTTAAACATTTTACAAGAAGGAGAAAATATTTCTGTGGGACTAGAACCACAATGGATAAGAAGGCAAACAAGCTTCAGCATGTCCATTAAATATAGAATTTCTCTGGAGCTATAGACCATTGTAGCTTTTCAAGAATGTAATTTCCTGTGACTTTCCTGAGCTTTTGATATTGTATTGCAGTTTACTTTACAGAATTTCATCCTGTCTTGCTGTATTTTAATTTTTAATTGTCCTATTAACTCTTCCATTTTTTTTTTCCCTGTTACTTTTTAGGGGTTTTAAATTAAAAAGAGAGATGTGCATATTTTAGCTTTTGACTTATTAGTTGGAGAGAATGCATAAGAAGATGAAATCCTATACTGATTTTCATAAACAATTTTTTTTCTTAGCTGAGATGTATTGCCCAGTCCTTAGTGTTGAAGATATGCATGACCCTACTTTGTCTATTCAAGAACACTTTTCAAAGTTTTCCTCAACACACACCTATTGCAATCCCTGTCTGCTCAGGAAAGAATTTCTTTGTGGAGTGAAGATAAATTTTGACTGTGACAGTGTATTGGGTGCTTCTAACATTCTTTTCATTGTCTTGGACTGGATGTCTATTGGGGTAGCTGCAGGGCGGACACCATTGCACTAGGACTGCAGCCAGCCTTTTTTACCTCTGCCACATGCTTTGTGTTGAATTCCTCTCCTTCTCTGAGTTCTTCCCATCAGACCTACTTTTTGCCCACAGAAACTGAAAACTATCCCATTGAGACTTCCTTTCTCCTTCACTTGATGGTTTGTATTGTTTCAGTAAGACAGAGATATAACAATATTGTGCATTTTTTAAACTGTCTCTGAAATACTGACAGTAAAGAAATGTTTTTCTCATTGTTTATACTAGCATGTGATAAAACTGAGCTTAAAAACTAGTCTTGCAATAGTATGACAGATTGTTACTTATTTTGCTAAGCATAAAAACTGAGAAAAATAAATCAACTTCCCAATGGGTTTGGTAAAATATTTATTTCAGGAGCTTTTTATGTTTAAATATGTATAATGCCTATAGAGAACTTTGAGAAGTAGCACAGTGACTAATTTTTCAACTCTCATTAATTCCACTATGTTGTACTTTACTATTTTAAAAATATGTACAGAAACAGAGCTGTTTGTTAAGCCATGGAAAATGGTATGGTGGTATGACTCCTTGTTTGAGGCAATTGGTTAATTTCACAATATCAAGAGTTACAATAACTACTGTGTTTTGGTTTTTTTTTTTTTTTATTTGCAGGTTTTGAACAGATATCAGAAAAATCTTGTATTCCCATAGAAGATAGTACTGTTTTCCTGCAGGATATCTCCTCAAATCCATGTGCAAGAAAGAGAAACACAAATGACTTTACTCTCCCTTTTTGTTTGGGTAAACATCAGGACTGGGTGGTCTTTATAACTGCCAGTTCTCAGTGCTTCCTAGGAGATAAATATATTCAAAAGTAAAAACAAACAAACAAACAAACAAACAAACAAAAAACAACAAAACCCCCACCAACCTTCCAAATATAGCTGTTGGAAATTGATAAATTTTTTAGCATTATAAATTTCACAGAAAAGAGAGAAAGAAAAAACCATATATTTATTAATTGATTTTCTTTGTTCTGGGAATATCCTCCCATGACTTTTATTGTAAAGTGTTAAATAAAATTGAAGTCTGTTTAAAGACATTAGTCTTTGAATTTATGGATCAGAACTGATTTATTTAATCTGAATTTCTCCATTGAATTTTGGTGCAAAACTCTAGTACCTGGGGTTTAGCTGCAGTTGCTTTCATAGAAAATACAACTTATTTGTCAAATTCAGCCTTTACTTCTGTATTTTTTTTTCTGTTGGCTTTTGAGTTTTGGTGGTATGGGAACAGTCTGGTTTAAATAGGTTACTTAAAATGTTTTTAGTATATTGCATTGCTAATTTTTTTCCTATGTCTTTGTTTGACTTAGGCATGGAAAATATATTAACCAATTCATTTGGCTTTTAATAAAAGGGGATATCCTGGTTTGATAATGAGGGATTATATCATTAGGTGGGGGGTTTTCCTCACCCACTGGATCCCGCACTGGTGTCCTGAGTTGCTCTATTTTTTCTTTTATCAGCCAGAGCTCTACTGCTTAGTTTCCACTAGGGGAGAACATAATAAAATCACATTTCTTCTGATAACCTACTGTTATGTATAGTCTTACAGCACAGAAAAAAAAAAAAAAAAAAAGGCAACATGTGAGACAATGTACATTTTAAAACAGATTATCTGTAAAGCCTTATTCTTCAAATCTGTGTTGTCATCTCTTGCTATACATGACTTGTCTCTTGTTGCAGTCTGCCAGTGTTCCTCTAAGTCAATCTGAGCCATGCATTAGCTCAGAGGAATCTAAATCTCCAACAATCACAAATGGATGTCTGGACACCATGAGGCACATGTGTTGTTTCTTTCTGTAGACACTTCTCTGTGCCTTCTGACATTTTACCAGACAAATTCAGACCAGTGTTACCACTAACAAGAATAAAAAATGCTGTTCTCTTCCATCACTATCTACAATACGATAGATGATACTTCATAGTTTTTATGTAATACTAAATGTTATTATAAGTTATACATGAGAAAAGTTATTTTAAAAATCTTTATTTATTACCTATAAATGTTCAGAGAGGCAAAAAGTCATCTTTGCTCTTTTTTCTTTCTTTTTTTTTTTTTTTTTTCCCCTGCAGATCTAATTTTGCACAGTGCTAAAAATATTCTGTTGGAAACTAATTAATTAATTTATCCTTCCGTAATTTGATACGTATAGAATGCATTATTTGCAATACACAGTTTGGCACAATCTGACCTATTTTTGTGCCCTGTATTCACCTGGCAAGCTTTGTTTTGAATATGGCTACTATAATAAAAATTTGCACTTAGAATATCAGTGCTAGAATTTGATACTGCATTAACCATCTTGTGTGGAAGTGAATTCTGCTTGAGTGAACAGGTATAAATAGGAACATGTGTCAACTCAAAGCTTCATGACAGATGCATTTAGATATAACACATGATACATCACACAGTAACATCTTAGCCAGAAAACTTGAAAAGACTTGGTTTTCTAAAGAATGCAAAGATGAAAGATAATGTTTTCCAGGGAGAAATGCCTTTATATTTTCTTCTGAAAGCTCCAGGCCTTCAGAAACTGTTTTAATAGGTGTTTGTTATTTGAATCTGTGTGGATAATTATCAGGTCAAACTTCTTTGTAATTTTCTTCTCTTTGTTCTGTCTATGCTTCAGAGCTTGCATTATGCTTACTTTTCCTTCCTTGGATGCTCTGAATGATGAAATAGATCATCCTGGAAGACAGAGAGGATCTGTAGCCAGATACTTGGGTTGGAAATGCAGTTTATTCTTGCATACACTTCCAGAACTAAGAAACATACTAAACTGATATTGTTTTCCTGGCTCACACCACCCCTAATGCATTCCTCTTCATCACATCCAAGGAGCATGCAGCACAAGCCATGAAAAACAATGGAAATTTTCTTTAGTTTTGGAAACTAAAAAGTATTTTTACTATTTTTCTACTAAATATTCAGAAAGCAGTAGTCCCTTAGGAAGAGAAACTTTATAAGCAGGAACACCAAGACTAGGTCAGCAATTGCTAAATCTCAACTTAAAAAACCATATTCTTTTGTTTTGACACAAGCTGTGTTTCCTGCAGCTTAGCTTAGGGAATTGAAATTGACCCTGCTGTGTTGATCTAAGTCTGCTAAACTAGGACATTAACCTACAGCTACAGCCGGGGGAAAGGATTTGATTACTTAACATGTTAACTAAGGTCAATATGAACTTGATTTCCTCTTGTATAGAAAAAGTGTGAAAAAATAAATTTTATTTGAGGTCTTTTGTTTTATAAGTAAGGTGAAGTAGTTTGGTGACATATAATCCTAATCACTCTTATTTAAAAATACATAAATTAATTGATGCCTGTTACTGTGAATTTCATATTTGCTTAGAGAATATTCTCATTGATGTCAAGATCAGAAACACAGTAGTGTCACAGATGCAAAACCTTACCTTTTCCACCAGAATTAATTTTTATGAATCTTATGTAGCTGTAATCAGAATGTTACTGACACCTGGACAGTTATTAAAAATATAATTCTATAAATATACATCATAGAATTTTAGAATAATTTAAGCTGGAAAAGATATCTAAAATATCAAATCAAACCACAACCCAGCACTGCCAAATCTATCACTTAACTGCGTCCCAAGTGTCATATCTACAGGTCTTTTAAATCCCTCCACTGCCCCAGGCAGCCTGTTCCAGTGCCTGACCACCCCGTCTAAGAAGAAATATTTCCTAATACCCAACCTAAACCTCCCTTGGTATCTTTTTTTCTTGTCTTATACCTTGTTACTTGAGAGAAAAACCTGACCTCCTTTCATGTAGTTGTAGAGAGCAATAAGGTCTTTTCTCCAGGTTAAATGCTCAGCTTCTCATCAAACTTGTGCTCCAGACCCTCAGCTCTGTTGCGCTTCTCTGAATGCATCTGGAATGAAGTGCTTACCCTATTATGAGGTGCCAAGACCTGAACAGAGTAACAATACTGAAAACAAAACACTTGTTTTGAGAAAAAAATCGTGCCAGCCTGATCTAAGGCTTAGGAGGCTGGAAAGTGTGAATCATCCAAATGTAACCTAAAGAATAGCTTTGTCCAGTAAATGCACTTATTAATAGAGGAGGGGTAGGGGGACTAAGAAGCCAGTCTGATCCCTGGGGTCATAGAAGGCAAGGCAGCCATAGTATGTGAAATTTAAACTCTCTCAGACTAACGTGGTTGTCCAGCTCCTGTGGGACCGATTACTGTTTTCAGGCTGTATGCGTCTTTTTTTGGTCATTCTTGGAATATTAGCCTGAAACTGAGCAATAATGACAAAAGAGCAGAGAAGCTGTTAGTGGAAACTGTAGACTTGCCAGAAAGTGGTTTAAAGAAATGTTACACTTAAATATGAAGACAAAGGTCAAACAAAAGAGATAGCATGTCCTGTATAATGTACAGCATGTTGCTCTGATCCCTAAGCTGGGATTGGCATAAGTCCGTGGGGAGTCTGTAAGTATGTGTATGTGACTTATTACTCTGACATGACACTATTATGCTTTAGTTTTTAGCATTTTTAAAGGGTAGGTAATAGTTATAAGAAATGAAGAACTTGGAATTAAGTACTGCAGTTATACACAGAAGGATAATTTGGTTTTGATAAATTGTCCTGAGCCTGTTAACTAATAATACAATTTTTTAAAGTGGCATCTTACCAGTACAAGAAAGAGGTAGTATCATTATTAATGTCTAAACTATAGTGTGTTTCACACAGGATTATGGTAAAGGTCAAACCATGTTTCACTGAATTAAAAGCTATTCTGAGCTATAGCATTCCTAATCAACTCAGACCTAAAGGTGCATAGCTCAATTATAATGAGGCACAATGAATTTAAATAAACTTTGCAATACAGTGTAGTGATTTATAAATGCACTGTGATATCCTTTTAACTCATTAGCCATGAATGATACTACTATATGTATTCTTCAGTATTTTCTGCTGTGCAATTATTTTTACTCACAATGCAGCTTAGTGAAAACTCTTTTTTTATTTTGTTTCTTTATAGCATGCAGAATGTTAAATCAACAGGAACTATCTCAATAAATACAGAAATATAAAAGCTAAGCAAACCCAGTCCTCATTAGTCAGTAAAGCAAAATATTAACTGCATTTAATTTGAAAATATGTAACAACAAGTCTGCACACTTTGGAATACAGCTGCTGTAAGGATCAAGAATGCTTCCTAGGATTTGTCAAGGGAGTATAAGCATTTTACCTGAGAAGAGAATAAAAAGTTGTTCTACTTTTGGCAAAGGGCAGAGTTAATTTTCTTGCAGTTGCCATGAGGGGAGCCTGGAGACATATCAACATCCCAGGTTTTTATTCTGTACCACATGTGTCACTGCTAGGGACTGAAGCAAGGCATTCTCACTTCTGAAATGTGGCTTCCAGTGGCAGAAGGCCTGACATGGAGAAGTGGTAGCCATTTTCTTCCTTTCCCTGGGGGAGCAGGTGGCGAAGAGAGTAATGTGCTGGTTACACAGATTCAGTGCACATATTTTGTGTGTGATCACCCTCTTTTCTATACTATTGTCCTTAGTACTGATGCTGTTACTGTTCGTTTTCTTTTCTTATTGCTGTTTTCCAGTAAATTGTTCTTATCTCAACTAAGAATCTCAGCCTTTATCTCACCAGAAGTGGGAGGAAAGGGAGCAACTTCGTGGGGCTTAATTTCCAGCTGGTTTTAAACTACAGCAAAGGAATAATTAGGGGGAAAGTTTTTTCCTGCATCTGGGACAGAGGCACTAGAAAAAAAAAAGGGTTTGAAGACACGTTTTGGTGGGAAAAGACAATTGCAACATGTCATATCATTTCTGGTACAGGAGGAAATGAACATTGCAATTCGGGAACGTCGGTTTGTAGGAAGGGTGACTTAATTTGTGAAGTAAAATTCCAAAAACTTTTGAATGTTATACAGCTGGTTGAAAAAGCTGAGAAGAAGGTGTTAAATAAATATTTATTAATACATTAATTATAACTTTTATAATTTTATTCCTATTTGCCAGTAAGAAAGAAATGCCTGCAAGTTCTGGGCTCTTAATCTCAAATTTTCAAAAGAATTGTGTCTCTTAAGTGTTAGAAGGTACTAGCAACTAGCATGTGGCTAGTTTTCTGAAATGCCGAGCCTGCATTAACTCCCAGTTTGGGGTGTTTATTAGCATAGAATGTGGATGTAAGATGAAGAATAGTGGCATATAACTATCTGAAAACAGTGAATAGGCTGGTTTTCTTCCCTTATTCTCAGCAATTTCAAAATTAAGTTTGACTGTGCAAAAATATAAGCTTTGTGAGCAATTGCTTGAGTGGGATGGCTGTAGAATTTTATCTATGCAGGTGGTAGACTCATAATATTTACATTCAGTCTATCAACAATGTTAGTTCCTGGAATTCTTCCCTTTGATGCGCTTAGCTGTAGAGAAGTGTGTATATAAATTTATATGTGTGTGTGACTTTTGTAATTCTGTTTTCAATCCAGCCACCTACACACATTCACACGGACACTTTTTTTTGCACTCTTGATACATCTCAATCAAGATTTGTCAAGCGCATGCTACAGTTTCAACAATGGTATATGTGACACATCAGATGCTTGGCTAACCACAGTTCTATTCAGCAAATGAAATTTCATAATGAGGTTAGATCAGTTCACTGGGCTTTCATGCTCCCTCACACATTTAAAAAGAAAGAATAGGGGAAAACCAAGAAAATTTGCCTTTTTTCCACATAATCAGAAAAATTTCTTCACAAATAGAGGCAATGCATGTTAACAAGCTTGGCAACAACCTGATCCCCTCTAGCAGGAATAACCTGACATGTTAACCAAGGATCCCAAATCCTACCAATTAACTTGTGTACTTTTCTTCTGAGAGCTGAGAGACAAACATACTTCTGGTTCAAACTCAAGCCAGCAGGGCTAAAAATTTCTAAAAATCATGGGCTAAAAATTTCTAAAAATCATGCCCAATATTGCATGAAAATATAGAAAATTAGATTTTCTAATGAGTTTCTTCAACCTTCTAAAAGCAAAGGAAGCTTGTTTCCTATACATCAACATCCTTTTTTGGTTATGATGCATACATAAGTATCCATGAAAAAAAATTTACAAAAGAATTTTATTTGTTGATTAGGAAGTTATATTAGCATTCTTGTCTGATTTTGTTTACAAAGATGGCTAGCAGTATTTCCAGTGTAAAGTTTTCTGTGGTGAAAATCAAAAATTGTTTTTCTAATAAACTAATTGAAGCTAGTGGCTTTTCTTATGCATCTTAGATTTTTTTTTCTTTTTTTTTTCTTTTCTTTTTTTTTTACCCACTTTACCTTTCAGTTGATGCCTCATGTGATATTAATACCCCATTACTATCAATTTTAAACCATGGGGACAAAGAATCCAAAAGCTTCGCTTACTCCTTTTTTCCATTTTTTTTTCTTCCTATTTTTTTAAGGAGGGAGAAGGGATAAATCTATCTTGACTGCATGGTAATAATTTCATCTACCCACTTTTGCATTAAGTGATTATCCCACTGGAAGTCAGTGATCTGCTTTGAAGTCCTCAGCTTCAAAAGAGTCACCACATGAAGTCTATTCATATAAGCAGCAGTTCCTCTAAATAGAAAAACATCCTCTGCATCTCACTCTTAATTTTTGCAGTTGATGAAATGCCTTTCAACATCAATAGGATTTTAAGATTACCATAATTTCTTCTCAGATACACAACTAGAAGGGCAAGGGCTTGGAGGCCTGACTTTGGAGGTTGGATTCCTTTAATAATCAGGATGATACAATTGAAGAGTGATTTAGATTACCTGCTGTCAAAGTATTCCCCAGATTTCTTCAGCACAGGAGTACTCCTGTTATCAAGTCAATACATTTCTCCAGACAATAAAATATCAAAGAATATTTTTGCTCATTTCAGATAAGTTACTAACCTGGAGAGTGAGTGCAGAACAGGATGAATGTGGATTTTATAAGTATAAATATCTTACCAACTACTACCAAAGGGCCTGCTCTGCACACTTGTAGGTCCTGTGTGTAAATCAGAAAGAAGATTACACAAGGCTTTTATAGCTATAACTAGGCATTCTAAAGCAGCATAACCTTGAAAAGTTACTAGAGATTACTCACTCAAAAATTCACGCATAGTAATAATGTCCATGACTAAAACAAAAGAAGGGTAAGTATTTTAAGGTATTTTTTGAGATGCATCCTTTTCCTTATGTTCATGGGTGTCCACAAATTATATAATGTATTTCTGCATGTAAGCAAGCAAACAGATATATGAAGGCATGTCTTCACTGTGTTTAATCGTCAGATTTCATCCAAACAGAAGAAGAAGTCAGTAGAAAGGCCATTTTAAGTCATCATTTTCATTCTTGTACTCCACGTACTCAATGAGACTCTCTCTTTAATCAAACTCTTATGTGTCTGTATTATTTTTTGTGTACTATAATCAACCCTGTGTTAATTTGGCAGACCCTGATTTTTTGGTGTCTGGGGGGCAGGGGGACAGGTGGGTACAGGGGTAGCTTCTGTCTGCCAGAGCCAATCTCTGATGGTTTTGAAGATGGACATGCTGCTGGCCCAATTAGAGAGGTTGGTAATGCCTCTGTGATGACACATTTAAGAAGGAAATCAAAACAGTACAGGCACGTTTCTTTTCTCCAGGGAGGTACTGCAGCCATATGCTGCTGCAGCTACCACCTTGCTTGCCCGGCCACCCCTAGCCAGCTGTGCCACAGACAGAAGGGTGGTGGCTTCCCCGTCCCAGTGCCCGGCATGAAGAGAGGGAATTAAATAGCACCAGTGCCACAGCGGCCACCACAGCCCACACGATGGTGGCGGGGCCACCTGTTTGATGGTGACAACGTGGCTGGTGGCCTGATGCAGAACGTGGATGAAATCAACCTCTCAGCACTTCAGGATCCTGCGAAACTTTGGATTAGAGGAACTTGTTGGCAGCAGTACCAACAAGCAACAGTTTTTCTTCTAGTCCAAGAGAAGGAAGTGAGGACACATGAGGGAGAACAACATGGCGGCACCAAGGTCAGTGGAGAGGGAGGAGTAGGAAGTGCTTCAAACATCAGAGCTGAGATTCTTCTGCAAGCTCTGGTGAGGACTATGGTGAAACAAACCGTCCCCCTCTAATGCATGAAGTCCACAGGGGATGCAGAGATCCACTCACAGCCCATGGAAAAAATGCTCATGCCGGAGTGAGTAGATACCAATGAAAGCTGTGATCCCATGGAAGACCTGAATAGAGAGAGAAAAGGCCCTTACTTCCAAACTAGAGCAGCTTATCCCTAAAAAGCTGCACCCCGTGATGAGTGACCCACGTCACAACAGTTTTGGGAAGATTGTTTGGCTATGGGAGGGACTCCAGAGCATAGCAGAGGAAAGACTCCTCTCCTTGAGCAAACAGAAAAAGATCTCAAGTGTTGAACTGACCAAAACCCCCACGCCCTGTCTCCGTCCACTCTCGGTGAGAAAAAGGGAGGGGCTTGGGGGAAAAAGATATTTTAAAGGCTTATTTTACTTGTCATTATACTCCTCCAACTCTGTTAATAATGAATTTACTTTATACCCTTAAATTTGAACCTGTTTTGCCCTAAGAATGTTTTTTTCCCAGTCTTTAGCTCAACTCATGAGATCTTTGTTAATCTTTTTTCCTCCCTCCTCTGCTCAACTGGAGCAAAAGAAGGTAAGCTAATGACTTTAGTGTGTACCTGTCATTTGGCAAATGTCAAACTATGACACCCCTACACTTCTAAAATATTTGGGAGAAAGATTTGTGTTCCTGTTCAGATTTGCAAGAAGATGTAGGAAATGGTCCAATTGCTAGTGATGACATATTCCCTTACATAGAGCTATGAACTTATGGAGACCAGTTAACACTTTCCAGAGCAATTCAGGGGAAAAAAAATGAAATTAAAAGAGGTGTTTTCTTCTCCTCTGTACTTATTTTCCTTCTGTGTAATTTTCTTTTATTTTCTACTAGTCTTCTATTTTTACAAAAAGATTTGGTTCCTGATTATAGTTATTTTTTCTCATATAAAACACTAATGTTTAATCTAGATCCCATCTGAATCATGTTGCACACAATGGTTTACCTTTCTACGGTATCTGAGATTCCTTTTCTTCTCTCCCTACACACAAAAGCAATAAGTGGTTTTGAGAGGAAAAGTGGAACATCTTCTCCTGTGTGGCCCCTTGTTGGCTTCTCTAGCTAGTGAAAATGGGGGTTTAGAGAGAGTGTAAAATAATTGAGTTACTGATTGCCAAAAATATTTAGTATATTTTTTGTATCATTTTTTCAGTTTCTTGCTAAAGCAGAGTTAAAAAAAAGAGTTAAGGAGTTATGTCATCAAAGGAGAAGAAGAGAAGAAGCTGGAGGTCACACTACCTAGTGCAAGGAGACAAGTGTTTAATCATTGTAGGAGAGTTGATATGAGCTAGGAGGAGGTGGGAGGAGGTGAGGAATCTGAGGCAGAATATTACATAAGTATAACTACAAATGAGTTATGCAGTTGATGGTTCAGTTTTCAGACTATTTCAATTAATAAAAATGGAGTTTACTTAAGTTACAATTAATAAAAATGTAGTTTGTATGTTACATCCTGTCCTTTTTCTTCTTTTATCCAGGATGAAAGATTGGTTGTATGGGGTAAATCTGACACTGATGCCTCCATCCACAAAACATAATTAAGTACAACTTCCCCACCCCCCCCAAAAAAAAAAAAAAATCATCTTTTTTCCCCCCCATCTCATATGCAGCAATTTTTCAGCCACCACCGTTCTGCCCCTTTACTTTGGAGTAAAAGGTTTCTCTGACATAATCTCATCCCTTCCTTACAATTTGCTATGAGTAGGATTTCAGCTTCAGATATATATATATAGAGAGAGAGAGAGATACACATATATATATATATAAATATTTACTCCCTTGATAATGGAAAATGAAATATTAAATATCATGAGATATAAAGAGTCTATGTCTGCATTATTAAAAATAACATGCTACTTCCTCCTTCAATGCACGTAAAAAACTGTACATCTAGTTGCAGGAAAGGAAACTTTGGGAGAAGTGAAAATTGTGTGTGCTTTTGGTTGATATGCAGATTTGCATATCCTGTGTTTGCAGCTTAGACAGAATTTTTTAAAAGTGATCCTAGAAAGATTATGAGACAAGAAAGGATTTTGACAAGCGCAGCATCTGTGTACAAGAGCGGGTATGTGTATGTATCTATCTATGCATCCATCTATTCCCTATGTAATGCATACTGAATATTTTAAAAGTGTTATGGAAAAGAAACCTGAATTCCTTGAAAGATAGTTGTTTACAAGAGTACCTTAACATCCAGCTTTCTTTATTGCTCTCTAGGTTGTATCATACATCATTTGGTTCTACATGCTTCTTTCTCTTGGTATTTCTTTTCATGCTGTCAGATCCTGCCATGTCCATTGAAATCTAAAATTGTCTGAAACTATCTAAGTAACAACAAATCTGCTGTGTGAATAAAATCTTTATGGCGAGCTGCTAGGCTTCCAAGGCACATGCATAATAGAAATTCAGTATCACTTCATTTGAGTCGAGGCACTGCTAGCTGCATATCATGGAGTCCCACAAATTGTCCTGTGTAAGGAAAGATTATGACAGAAAGACAGCCTTATGTATAATAGTCTACTAAATGTATTCCACAGCAAGCAGTGTGAACCACCTTGGGGAAAAATGCATATGAATGCACATGTATATTAGAGAGGTTTCTAACAATGATCTCATTCTGTACCAACTCTGAATTACTTTTTAAAAATATGACAGTTTAGCCAAATTATCTGGAGAAAACATTTGGGAAGACTGTCTGAACATGAATTGTCCTAATTTCACATCCCTGAAGCGGCAGATTTAGTTAACAGGGATTCCTGAGAACAAACATTTTTTGACCTCAGCTAAAATGTGCTTGCAGACCCTAACGTCTCCTTGAAATCTGAACATGTCTAATATCTCAGAACAGACTGGAAAATGCTGAATAAATGTTGATATTACATGAAAATATGACACAAATAAATCAAATTAAACTGTCTTTTTGTCCAAGCTGGGTTTTGGCTGACAGTAGGGTTTAAAATATCTTTGGAAAAAATGAGTAAAATTTTGAAGTCCATAATCAAAGAAATTAAATTAAGTCAAATATTTTATTTAAAAGATTGCAAAATACATTTCTTCCTATTCCAATATTTGTGTTATTTTTGATAGAAGATAGAAAATACAGTAAACTCCATTAGTCTTCCATGATAACATCAGCCTCTGTTGTCTCCACTTTTGTACCCATAAAATCAAATAAAAGCAGGTTTCATTGCAAGTAGACACATCATTGTTCTGTTAATATTAAATATCATGGGAAAATCTGGCAGCATCTACTTTACCATGGTCTTTATGACACTTCAACAGGCTTCAGATATGTTCTAGCATTGCTGATCCATTCAGAAATCCATGTCATTTCAACATCACTGCTGTTGAGTACCTATGTTCAGTTAGTATAAGTGTAAGGCTGGTAAGAGACTTCTTTTGTTGCATTGGTAAAGTACATGTCCACTTCTTTCTATATGATATTCAATTACAGTATATACAAGTTCTTTACATACCATATTAATATATATATACTTGCTGAAAAATTTAAATGTAAAAACCTCCAAGGCTGATGCATAGCTCTATAAATTAAATTAAATTGAATTAAATGGAAGAGAAAAAGAAAGAAAAAAAGAAAGATTTTTACACCTGCTTTACTACTGGAATGCTTTTGGTTTAGTTCCTTTTAATTCCTTAGGACTTCCCTCATATCTTCTCCTATAAGTGAACATTGTTAAAAATTAGCATTCTCAATATTATTCTTACTCCAGTTCAGTAGTGTCAGAGAACCAATGAATTTACTTTGTACATAAAACATTGGAAGTAGATGCTACCTGTAACGAACTGTACCTTTGTAACCTGGCTCTTCCCCAGGAGATTAAAAAGATTGTGATAATGGTAAGGAAAAGATAACTCTGGAAAAAAAAAAAACAAAAACCAAAAACCAAAAACCAAAAACCAAAAACCAAAAAACAAAACAAAACAAAAAAAAAACAACAACAAAAAAAAAAACCCAAACAAAACAAAAAAAACCCTCAAGGTACAAGAATCATATTAATGTATTGTAGCAGCATCAAATGTCCTTTAACGGGTAGGTGAAGACTGATCTGATGTGACATTCATGAGCCAGGTGGCCCCAAGCAGAAATCACAAGGCAAAAGCAAACAATGTTTTTGAGCATGTCAAAGGATAGGCTGTAGAGGGCCAATTTCATGGGGGAGAACTCTTTCTGTTCTTTAAAATTCAGTTTTGAAGACCTGAAAATTTTGAAATACAGGATTATAAAACAGTATTCAAAAAGAGCGTAGTGTCCCTAAAGGGTGCTCTAGTCAGAACTGGCATAAAATATCAGCATGGAAGAAACCTTGAAAAAGTGTGTCATTGTTATGGAATGAATTTTCCAAAAATAATGAAATTTTTTAAGATTATAGATTTTGTTTTTGAAATTCTCTGAGTTAAAAAACAATGCGTGACAATTTAGTTGATTTGGGGTTTGATTTTTTTTGTGTCTTTTTTGTTTTGCTTGATTTGGTTGGTTTGTTGATTTGGATTTTTATTTGATTTGTTGGGTTTTTGGTTTTTGTGGGGTTTATTTGTTCTTTTGCTATTATAACTGAAGTTGGGTTAAGGGTGAGGTTTTGGACACATTGAGAGCTTAAAAGAATGGTAATTTCCTGGATGTGCAATCAGGAAAACAGAACATTTTGCACAAAAGCAAAATATCTCCAGAGTCTTTGGACCATGTAATTACCCAGGCCAGGTTGAGCTTGCTGCTGAATGAAAAATGGTGAGAACACCTTACAAAACTGGCCTGGTTGCCCAAATATACAATGAGAGTTTTAATACCCTTCTTTTAACTATTCACTTTAAAAATGAAAGAGTAATATGATGGTATAATAAAAAATAATCATGCTTTATTCAAAATTCACAATTCAAAGTGATTTTTTATTTCCCTAAGCAAGATTTCACCCAGCTGAAAACAATATAACTGGTCTAACTGCATCTGATTAACTTAATTACAATTTGATTAATTGTAAAAACTTTCATTGTAGAAACATTAGAAGAATAAAATTAGAATAGAAGAGTTAGAAATAGAATTTCTAATAGAATTAGAAATAGAAGAATTAGAAGAATATTCAAGTGCCACATTAAAAGTTGAAGAGAATTCCTTTGAATCTTGTTTTGTTTTGTTTTTTCTTTTTGTGGATTTCTCTGTTCCCTTTTTCCTTGCATGCACCAGTTGTAACACCTGGATAATGGATGTTAATGCACAGAAGCTGTGAGGGGTTTTGCCAGATAAATTCTACCCTTGCATGGAGGTCCACTTGTCATTGCTTTGAAGATTAAAGATAAACTTTTAAGATTAAAGTGCTTAAAATTTGTGTCATTTCTTTTCACTGTAAAAAAAAATATTCATAAGTAATTCCACTGTCATGGGGATAATTCATTTTAGCAAAGGAAACAGGATTTGGGTCTTTTTGTGAAGTTTTATTTCTTAGACAGTGTTTAACAATCCTTCTATTTCTCCCCTATCTGCAATGGGAGAGTGTGCTGTTTATACTGATTGTATTATCTTTATTTATCTGTTTGTTCTAAGCAAACAAGTTAGGCAAAAATAAATTTGTTAAGTTGGTTGCTTTTCTCCATTTCCTATTGCTGCTTTTTTTTTTTTTTTTTTTTTTTTTTTTTTTTTTTTTTTTTTTTTTTTTTTTTTGGCATGACAGTTGTATGAAGGCTAGATAAAGGATCATCCTTTATCCTTTTACTCCAAGCCAGAGTAAAATATAGCATCCAAAATTTAGCAGGTCAGTCCTGCCTTTGGAGATACATACTTTGAGAAAGCACAGCTGTATATGTCTCACAGACCTAGGAATTCAACATTCTCTTTTAACCCTGCAAGCAACTACAGTACTGAGGCAGCTTTGTCCCTCATATTTGTTTTATTCTTTTTTTTCCCTGAACTGTATTTTACCTTGTTGTGTCTAAAAGTTATGATATTTAATCCTGGTGCTTCACAGATACGCTTGACAATCTTGGGTTTATCTTGCTTGCATCTTCTGCAAAGAAGTCCTGAACTGCTTGCCCGCACATTGCCACCATCTCCTGCCCTTCATGATACCCCACCGGTGCAAACATTCACAAGAAGTCACAGAAGATATTTGACTCTTTCAAAGATGCTTTGACATGGACTATAGAGGGACCTTGCAGGGTATTTGTAACCTTGGAATGAAACATATGTGCCTGAATCCCTTTTTCAGAAGAATTCCTGTCTTTATCACAACTATCCTTCCAAAATTTTAACATAATATTTTTATATAGAGTATCTATGATTTTATCACTTTTTGATGGACATCATTTAAGACAAGTGGAAGTACATGAAGTTCTGCTGATAAAATGCAGAGTGATGTTTTCTACGGTACAACCGAAGAGGTGCTGTAAGGACTTGGAAGCTGGTTCCACATATCATTTGATTGCACAAGGTTAAAAATATCTGTTAGCACTTAATGTTTGAGAAAGTAGGCCTCCAACAATGAAAAATACTGCTAGAAACCAAAACAGGAGGAATTAATGAAACAATTCACTTCTGAATAAAATTGTAAGAATACAACTAAAAGGATAAAATTATAGACACTGAACATTTCAAATAGATGTTAAAAAGTATCAGATTGCATTTCTTGTTATTTAATCTTTAGTAGAAACTGGAAATAATTCAGTTACTTTAATAGTACAGGTAGCATGCAAAGAACAATGGAGAGCCATGTTTGCTAAACATTGTCTTGGGGTGACTTTATGATGCTTGTATCCCCAGCTGTCTGTTCTGTTTATGCTGGGTATTAAGTTCTGCACCTAAGACTGGTTCTGGGAGTGAAGCGGGGGAAAAAGAAGTGTGCAGTTTGTTTTCAGAAGCTACACTCACTCATCTGCATTCCTTTTCCGGGACTGTATTGTCTGCAGCACAAACAGACAGTGGATGAGAGCTCCCCTTTGGTTTTAGTCAGTTTTTAGCTAGTCGAGGCAGACAAGTTCCCTGGACTGTGTTTTTTCTGTTCCTGGGAACTGATCAGCCTGCTCTGGACTGAAAACCCAGAAGAGCACCAGGAGCTCACACCTGTGTCTCACTGGGGCCCAGGACAGCATTTTCCAGTGCAGGAGGGACTGATGAGAGACTGAGTGAGCTGAGCCAAACGTTGTGACATGGACTTTCTGAATTTGCCATCTCTTTGGAACAGAGAGGTTTTATTGTTTAATATTAATAACTTTTTTTATGCTTATGAATGCTTTGCGTGTTAAGTAAAGTTTTTTCCACTATATCCAAGGAAATCTTTTCCCAGACCAGTAGGGGTAGGGGGTGACTTGAACCTGCTGTTTAGAGGGACCCCTTTGGAAGTTTTCTCCCAAATTTGCCCTAAACCGGGACAAACATGTTTCAAAATATTCATGAATTGATTTTTATTTTAGATAGTATTTGATTTTTAAAGACAAATGTTTTTCAAAAGGGAAAGACAAGAAATTGTGTGACTAATTGAAAATCAGGGCTAAATTTTTTTGAGATTGTTTTCTGTAGAAAATTAGGAAGCGCACTCATATATTTCAGAAGAAAATAGATTTCTGTCAAACTCTTGTACTTATTCCAGGGCTTTTACTCTTGAGGGCTTCTTGTAAACAACCACAAAGATTATTTCTCTGGGCATCTTTGGAATAAACTGGTATGTAATACCAGTGGGGGGTGGTGACTTTCTGTTAATTGAGTCATTCAAATGATGACAAAACTCAAAAGTATATTCATTAAAAGTACTCAACTGACAAGAGATTCAAAGCTCAGGGGGGACAATGGTTTAGTGTACTTAAAGAATTTTAGAGACTGATCTTGTGAAGGCTTACTTGGTGAGTAATTCTAAAGTAGATCATGCAACATGCTTATTTGTTTGAAGACCTGTGTAAGAGTATGGTAGAATTACTGAAGTTCTTTAATTAATCTAGATCTTAACTATGGAACAGGATCTGGATCTGGGAATATATTTTAATTTGAAAATCATAGTGTGTGCATATTATAATGAATAGAATTTCATTATATTTTGCTGTACACTGTATCTGAGCTCAGTAAAGTGCATATCTGAAATAGCATACACGGAATGTTACTATCTGTTGTGGATGTCCTTATGCCAGTGTGATCAAAAAATATCTACCTTTACATTTATTTTCAGCTTGCAATGGTAACTTGAATTAATTTGAATCTTGTTATTTAAAAGAAAAGAAAGATTAACTGATATACTTAAATATACTTAATCATTTTTGAAAATGGAATGTTCAGAAATTTAAAATCCTAATCTCTGTTCACTTGAGTGCAACTTTTTAGTGACTTTAGTAATTAACACTTTATACCCTAGGTATAACTTTATAGTTTAGAGAATTCTGTTTCGGGTATGAGATTAGTTTATTTTATACGCTTACATACACAGCATCATCAGTATAATCTACCTCTTTAATGCAGAAATTCCTGAGATTGCAAAGCTAATTCAGTGAAAATAGAAAATTTTTTGCTCAGTTTCCGTACATACGCAGGTTTGCTTGTAGCAGTGACTGTAGTATGCTGGCTTGTAGCATGCTGGGAAGGGTTCTGTGAACCCAGTGAACAGTTAGATTAATCTTTCCGAGTATAGGGTTTCTAATCCACTACATACATGATTGGGTGACTCCTAGTTTCACTACATGAATTTCTCAGGCTTTCCATCTTTGATTTTCACACTAAATTTGTATTAGAAATTGTTGTGTAAACAAGAAATTCTTATTAATTAGCCATGGCCTAAACTCTTAGCTTCTTTTATGATTATGCTTCTCACAATTTTGGCCTACAATGGATATATTCACAAGAGGATGTGGGATAAGAAGCATTATATTGCAGGATTGAGAGAAAGAAAGAGAAGGTTTTTATAAAAACTCATTTTAACATTCATACATTTCTCCTCTTGCAAGTTTTGAATGCTTAACTAGTATAGCCTATAACTTATATTAGACAATTAAATGGTCATTTAGGATTAGTTAATGTGGCTGTGAATACACATCTAATACCTTTTAAGTCTGTAATACATTTTACAACAAAATCATGTAAATTGTGCACTGCTCTTCTATGAAGAACAGAGTGGGGAAATAATTTCACACTGCATTGGATATGAAGGAAACTTGAAAATTATTTAGTTATAGATTTCTCTGACCAGACTTGTAAAATGGCATATATTATGTTAATGGACAAAAATTTGAAAATTAACTTGAATATTAAACACAGTAAGTTTGGGTTCTGACATGAATGCAGGCATGATTGGTGTATAGAATGCAAAGTAGATATGTTTTTAACCCTTACTCTTATGGAGTAAGAAATAAGGTCTTGAATATCAAAACACCTGTAATCATAAGTGACATATCAATAGCAAATTTTTATTGTTATTAAAGCCAATTCCCTGCCAAATCAAATTCCAAAGCTTAGTGTTCCTACACTAACTCAATTCAGCTGTGCTCTGTTACCTAAAATAAGCCCAAGAGCAGCAGATTTTACTGTTAATAATCCTGTGAGATGAGCTACTTCTGCCTTTGCAGCAGCCATGGGCATCCTCTGGGAAGCATGCAGAAATGGTGAGCACCACTCCCTGTAAAAGTGGCCGCGTGAGTCACATATCACTCACTGGTGTTTGCTAGGTTTGTGGCGAAGGCATCTATCACAGTTATAATCATGACTGAGAAGTGAAAGACTAACAAGCACATTATGTACTCTCATCATCAGTATGTCACATATGTCATCAGCCTTTAGCCAGTTTTTACAGTGTTTCTGAAGTGTGTAATAAGGTGTCCTGGTTTAGGGCAAATTTGGGAGAAAACCCCTGTATAGGATCCCTCTGGGAAGCAAGCCCAAGTGGCCCCTCCCTCCAACCGGTCCAGTAAAAAACTTCTTTGGAGAAAAGTGGAAAAAACTATTTTACTTAACAAACAAAGGGTACACAAGTATAAAGAATGAATAATATGAAACA